>NC_079891.1:1318756-1483551 GCF_024868665.1 Triplophysa rosa
CTTTCAGGATCCATTTTCAGCTCCTTGTTAACGGTGAAATGGCTTCGCCGTGATTCTGCAGATCCTTTGAAAATATCAAGCTCATCGCTGCCGAGGTCACGCTGACCGGTCAGACCGCAAATTCGACATATCTGATATCTGGACACGTTTCATCAGCGGATCTCATGTGCCAGCTTTAGGTCTGGATCTGGATTTGTTTTAGTGACAGTGAGATGTTGTAATGATGAAGGAGATCTCTGCTTATATTGATATTGAGCTGTTGAACGTTAAAATCTTTCGTTTGATTTAGGACCCTGGTTACATACTGAAAATGAAAGTCTCACCTTTTCCAACTCGTCCTTTTGTGTTTCACCAGCGTGTGGCGATGAAACCGGTTTGGAGTGATTGAATGTGTTTATCTTTACAGTTTGGTAAGCAACTTTCAGGATGTAGATGAATTCATATACAGATGTCAAAAAGTTAGAAGCGTTGTTTCTTCGTTGACAATCTAACAATGTCACCTTTAGTTTAAAGACGTCATGCAGCGGTATAGAAATCAAACCAGCGCTGATATAAAGGTGTTTGATGTCGGGAAGTGAATGCCTTGCTTAGGATGTCATAATACCTCAGTATTTGATGTCAGAAAATAATACCCAGACGGAGGTTCAACCCCAGACCTGCCAGAGGCCACAATTCAATCATCACAATACTGAAATACTAACATCATATCACACACATCTTCATCTTTCATTTATATAAAAATAAGAAAAAGAATCAAAGGATGTATTTATAAGGGTCTGTATTAACTAACACGCCATAAATACTTCAGCAAGATTTGAACCCAAAATCATAAGAATGAATGAAATTATGTTTTGGAGAAAGAAAATGTAATTCTGTGTTTGTGCATTGTGTGTCGTAATTCAATGGCAATTGAGCAGTTTTTATTGTAAAAAAAGTTGTAAATGTTATTAAAGATTGTGGTCAAATGTTATACATTGTTTGTAAAATATTATGACAAGAATTGCTGTTGTAAATGTTAGAAAATGTTTATAAAAATATGTATATGTGATTAAAACTGATTGATTCAAATCGATTCAGTTTTACATTTAAAGTTATGCATTGATGAAAATGAAGAATATTCTGTGTATGTAATGTATTAAACTGTTATTGAAGTTTATATTACACAAAACTTTCTGATGTATGTAAGTGTATTTCATCTGTACATTTCGTATTAATACACAGTGTGCAGTATTTTTGTACAGTGTTTTACAATATTTTATGTCAAATATAAACACAATTGTAATGCTGTTTTTGTTTAATTGATTATTCATCTCTTGTCGTTTCACCGACAGCTAAAAGGAAATGATGATATTTTGGGTCAGATTCCAGGTCGAGAACTGATCGGGTGTGGTCATGTGACTGATGTGTTTCCTCTCCTCTGTGTGTTTCAGAGATGTCGGGGATGGGTGCGGACATCTCTCAGGTGCACTGGAAACAGCAGTGGCTGGAGAACGGGACGCTGTATTTTCACGTGTCCGTGAGCAGCTCGGAGCAGCTGTCGCAGGTCACGGAGCCCCCTGTCCACGATCCCCCGCGTGTCCTGCATGAGCACATGCACCTGCTGCACATCTCTGTGATGGTGAGTAAACGCACACGAGCGTGTGATGCATCACGGCAGTTAGAGTAACGCAGAACGCGGCAGTAAAGTTCAGCGGCCGGCTGCAGAGACAGTCCCTGAAGGACAGTGTTTGCACCAGAGTGTGTTTTAAGAAGACAGAGCACACATCTTCACATTTATCCCCTGATTCCATTCTCAAGTCACATACGCTTTAAGTGTTTGGGGTTAGAGAGTGAAATCCAGTCTGACAGTGAGCAGGTGAAACTCTCAACAGGTGTAAATGAACAGAGAGATGAAGAAGAAGAGACGGAGGGAGGCTTATTGTCTTCTTCATGAGAACCGCTGTGTTTCTGTGTGCGCGTGCGAGCGACCGGCGGCGTGCTGCAGTTTTCACTGAGCATCATTAACTGTAGTTCTGTCAAGCAGGTGACAGATCGAAGGTGTTGAGCGGTGTACTTCCGCCAGCCGACTGTCGATCACGCGCTGATTATTCTCACTTGATGTTATATGAAGTTTGATCTTTTCCCTTTTGAAGATAAGCAACTGGGGTGGAAGATACGGAGAAGTTAACTGAGAGAACGTGTGAACAAATATACTGTCACTGGCATTATTAAATCAAGAGAGTAACATTATGCAACATATATAATAATCGGATAACATAACTAATCGGACAAAATCCAGTAAACACCAGTTGGCCAATTGGGAATCGAAACGGTTGTCTTCACGATTGTGGCATCTATAGACCCTTTCATCGGATGTGCGTGCGCCAGGACTGCAGTTAACTTCTGGTCTGTGTTTGGCTTGCGTCTAATAATTAATTAATAACTATTTATATTTTATTTGTGTTCATATTAAATTATATTATTATTTTGTTGTATGTTCATTTTATTAAATAAAGAATTTGTTGAATGGGTCCTGTAGTTCGGTCGCATTTAAAGAAACCGTATGGTACATTGACATCTAGCGGTTGAGCTTGGTATCACAGTCTAAATTAAAAATATTGGAGAGACATGTTTAGCCAAGTAACGGTTCTTCTCGGTTTCTTTTGATTGTTATCAGAAATAATCTACAGGCACTCTATTGTTTGTGAATGTGTACCGGTGTCATGACAAATTCCACCCCCTTTGTGAATTGTGTCCACTTAGGACCCAATCTCGTAGGTAGTTGTAATGCCTGATCACAAAATTGTTTCCTCGATATGTTGTTGTATGGCCAACCGAAGATGCGTTAGCTTCTAGCGAGCTAAATTCGCTGTACAAAATAAAAGCATTAAAATGACATGTTAAAATTTAAGTTTACAAAAAACATAAAAGACGCATTTTTTTGTCAAAGCTTGATGTAAACATACATGGCAGTATTTATGGGTTAACATCTGCTTTACAAAAACCCTATCGCTTTTGATATTTTAAAATGACAATAGTTTGATTATAGTTAATAACTAAAACGGTTAGAATGAGATTTGTTTGATTTCACTGCCCATAGCCTCATCTAAGCACTATTATATGAAGCATTTAGTGAAAAAGACAATAATGGTAATTTAAACATACTAGCGATTAGTTAATTAATTAATTTAAAAAAAATAAGAATTGCAATCGGGCTCTAAAAAGAGTACCCATTAGAAGTTCTTTTAGCCAATAGAATCACGCGGGGTCCTAAGCGGCCACTATTCACATGGGGGGAGGAATTTGTCACCGGAAGTTAAGGGCAGTCCACGAACGTGCACGTGCAGTAACGCTTGTTTATGTTGTCACTTTGAAACCATCTATTCAATATGACATCAGAGCTGCAGTTTGTAACTTTTACCTCTCTGTCGCCATCTTTGTTTGAAATAGAAACTTGCAGGTACTTCACGTACTTTTATTTACGTGTGTTGAAGTCAAAATAACATTTCCAGCGAATAGCTCATAATCTAGCCAGGGGACAACAGGTGTACTGATAAAACATCTTTACACACGTTACAATATGTAGCGTTTTTATTCACTTTGTGTTTTGTTAATATTGATGAGATACAGAAAAGCATTCATGTATATGGATTAGATTTTGAAGTTTGTGGTGTTTGTTGAATCCAAGTGAATTAGCCTTAAAAACGGATGAAATACCTTTGAATAAAACCAGACGCATGTGTTTTTAAAGGGATAGTTCACCCAAAACTGAAAATTCTGTCATCATTTACTCACCTTCGAGTTGTTTCAAATCTGTATAAATGTCTTTGTTGTGATGAACACAGAGAAAGATATTTGGAAGAATGCGTATAACCGCAGAGATCTTTCCCCCCCATTGACTCCCGTAGTAGGAAAAATTACTTTATCATTTTGTTTGTTCTGTTGAACACAAAAGAATATATTTTGAAGAACAGTTCTGGGACACTTTTGACTACCCTTGTATTTTTTTCCTACTATGGGAGTCAATAGGGGGCAAAATCTGTTTGGTTACAAGCATTCTTCCAAATATCTTTCTCTGTGTTCATCAGAACAAAGACATTTATACAGATTTGGAACAACTCGAAGGTGAGTAAATGATGACAGAATTTTCAGTTTTGGGTGAAGTATCCCTTTAATTTAATAAACACGTATCAAACGCTTTGAGCAACATTTTCTCATCATGGCTTTTGTTATCACACACTAAACACTGTCCACTGCCGACAGCCACAAATACAGCTAAAGTTTGCTTTCATCAGGGTATTTTATGGGCCGACTGGTCCAAAGGAAACTCTTAAAAGAATTCATAGATTTCAGCTTTCATATGCGTTATTGATTTTTGTGCAGTACAGAGTCAATTGCTCTCAGCCGCTGCTTCCTCCAGTGAGCACCTAATAAAGGCCAATTTATGAGACCCTACAAGCACCGTTAGCTTTAATAGACGTGTGCATGATCGTCCCGCATGAAAATACCCACAAAAAACAAAATGCTTTCTCTTCTGATTTGTGCTGGCGATTCTTATAGCTCCTTGTAGATGAAAACTGCATGTCAGAGGTGGACTGAAGAAACACAAAACCTCAACTGTTTGAGCTTTAATCAGGCATGCAAATGATAAATGAATTAATTAGCTGATCGATCAATTTTAATAACAATATTGGATATGATTATAAGTAGACTATCGGCACAGCCAATGACGTTGAATGTGAGCTGGTGTCCTCACACTTTTGGTCAGGCGGTTGCTTTGAGTTTATTGAAAATAGTCGTCCATTGTGGCAGTGATAAAGAAATGTTCTCATCTAGCAACACTTTCTCATAGTTCCTCTTAATGGGAATATAATCTTAACATCTCACCGAGCAGCAGAAACACAAGTAGTTGGATGGCTTTACCACCATCAACAAGCTGGTTTTGAAGTTATCACACGCTGCATTGCAAAAGGAAATGTGTTGCAATTATAACGTGTTAAAAATCTCAGCATGGGGAGCTGTGTAAATGATCACACACGTCGCATGAGCACTAGATAATGATCACTTTATAGTTACCAATCTCACATGATGAGTGTACAGTCATACGGTGTGTACACACCGGTGTAGTGACATTATTCAGTGTTTACTAGAAGAGCAAACTCATGTTTGTCAGCTTTACACTCTGGGAATATGTAAATCTGAGCGGTTTTTATAATGTCATGATGATACACAGTGGGTTTAGAGATGTCTTGTGCTGTGTTTGTCTTGTTGATGTTTAAATTTAGAATGTCTAACAATGCTAGAGCATGGAAAACTGGGCTAAATTTATGACATTCTGTCCTCATAATATTATGTCAATAAGTTATTAGAAAAATGAATTAGTATGCTTTTTCAAGGCAATAATAGAAGCTCCTAATACACAAAATTCATCTCTGTTGCCACAGTTAATGTTGAGATGTTGATGTCTATGGAAATTATGCGCTCATGAGTTTAGTTTAAATGAGACATTTGTTTAACTTTCTAGTGATCATGACAGCAGTTTAAACAGTGTGCTGTTACTTTATAAACAGTCAGGGTTATGAAAAATCCCATTGACAAACAATGAAGGGGAATCCAAGCTACTATTTATTATATAGACAACTCTAGCAACCACCTAGAGATTCCATAGCACCCACCATCTAGGAAAATTATAGCATTGTGACACCAATTCCTGAATGGGCAAGAAACACTCTTGCAACCACCTAGAAACAATCTATCAACCACCTAAAAACAACCTAGCATCCACCTAGAAACAACCTATCAACCACATAGAAACAACCTATCAACCACCTAGAAACAACCTATCAACCACCTAGAAACAACCTAGCATCCACATAGAAACAACCTATCAACCACCTAGAAACAACCTATTAACCACCTAGAAACAACCCATCAACCACCTAGAAACAACCTAGCATTCACTTAAAAACAACCAAGTAACCAACTAGAAACACCTTAACAAATGCCTAGAAACAACCTATCAACCACCTAAAAACAACCTAGCATCCACCTAGAAACCACCTAGAAACAACCTAGCATCCACTTAGAAACAACCTATCAACCACCTAGAAACAACCTATCAACCACCTAGAAACAACCCATCAACCACCTAGAAACAACCTATCAACCACCTAGAAACAACCCATCAACCACCTAGAAACAATCTATCAACCACCTAAAAACAACCTAGCATCCACCTAGAAACAACCTATAAACCACCTAAAAACAACCTATCAACCACATAGAAACAACCTAGCATCCACCTAGAAACAACCTATCAACCACATAGAAACAACCTATCAACCACCTAGAAACAACCTAGCATCCACATAGAAACAACCTATCAACCACCTAGAAACAACCTATTAACCACCTAGAAACAACCTATCAACCACCTAGAAACAACCTATCAACCACCTAGAAACAACCCATCAACCACCTAGAAACAACCTATCAACCACCTAGAAACAACCCATCAACCACCTAGAAACAACCTATCAACCACCTAAAAACAACCTAGCATCCACCTAGAAACCACCTAGAAACAACCTAGCATCCACTTAGAAACAACCTATCAACCACCTAGAAACAACCTATCAACCACCTAGAAACAACCCATCAACCACCTAGAAACAACCTATCAACCACCTAGAAACAACCCATCAACCACCTAGAAACAACCTAGCATTCACTTAAAAACAACCAAGTAACCAACTAGAAACACCTTAACAAATGCCTAGAAACAACCTATCAACCACCTAGAAATGACCCAGCAATCATGGCATCATTTCATGTAAATCAATTTTTCTTTGCACACTTTCATGTTGTATTTATTATACATGTTGCTTGTTTAGTTAAGTTACGTCAGAGATCTCATGTTTACATGTTTCTCATTAGCTCTCTCACGCTCATCGCAGTACAGACTGCATTTTTATCAGACGCATCGTCTCCTGCTGGACAGATGCAGGGGGGCATGCGGAGCTTCCTCATGTTGCATGCGTCCCAGTGCCTTTGCATAATGATTCAGAGCAGCGACTTTCGCTGCATGTGGAGTGTTTTGTCTGTTTTTGGTGAGCTACCCTCAGGGCACGAACAGACTGACATTCATTCATATTGTTATTCTCCTGTGTTGTGTATCAAACAGGGGCGATGGAATCATGGGCTGGTGGTCTTTCTCAACCGCTGGACTTTACCTCAGGGCTTCATTTAAAAACAGCCTGACCGGAATACAGATAGACCCCAGACGACCCTCAAACAAACACCCTCCCCCCTCATATCTCTTACATTATTTATGAGTCTGTCTTTATATGAATCTCATATTTAGAAGCAGTGTAATGATATTCAATCTTATTGCGAAACACACAATTGATGATATGCATAGGCGGATTGGCCATCTGGGAATTCTGGTAAATGCCAGAGGGGCCTCGGACCCTTTTTTAAAATGTGGGCCGGTCAGATTTTTAAAATATATATAAATAAGTTGTTTTTACAGGCCGACAGCGCATAGGAGTTTTCCCGGTGGGCCATTGCTCAATGTGGGCCGGCCCACTGCGGGGATATAAAGAAATAATAACAATAATCAATTTAATTTGCTCACTTGTTACTTGCTGTTGTGATTTCTGTGTCCCAGTGTTTTAATGCAGCAGCGGTAACATGTGCTCGTCATTATCAAAAGATTGACCAATCAAATTAAATAAAGACCGGGTTCACAGAATTCCAGCCAATCAAATTACTGAGACCAAGCAGAAAACAGCCAATCGAACTAAAGAAGACAGAACTTTCAGCCAATCAAATTGAACTTACTGTCGTTAGGCGGGTGCATAACATGTGTGAACTCCAGTGCGGGGATTCAGTTTTAATGATGACCGTGTAGTAGGGATGGGCATTTAAAGCAAAAATAATATTCGAAGATCGATGAGAACTATTCAAAAATTATTCAAAATTCGCAGCCCTTCCCCACACGCACGCATGTACAGTATTACATACAGATAAACAGAGAGAGAGAGACCATTTACGCTTTAACTCCGTATGACGACACACTGCTTTATTTATTATGGAATAGGCAATCTTACATCAAGCCATACATTAAGATAACGTGCTGAAACATTAATATATAATTAACAACCTAATGACGGCACTTATTAACAGTACGTCGATCAGCATCAACCGCTCATAATGCTAGGACATTTCCTTGTAAATTATGAGCATGCACATTTATACCAACTAAAATCAGTGTGATTGATCCAGGAAAATATATTAAAGCCATAAAGATTTTAGACCAGACTTAAAACGCGTTAAAACATATTTACCGAATGACGGCATGTATTAACAGTCCGGAACGATTTCATACATTAACAGCTCAAAAGGCTTCATTTCTAACGGAGGTGAAATGGAAAAAGTCATGAAAAAGTTTCTCCAGTCTGGCAGTGATCGTTTTTCTAGACGGAACAGTAAAGTCGGGCTGTACAAACTCCATAAGATTTTTAAAACCCTCTCCTTCGACAAAGCTGATCGGAAGCATATCCTTAGCGATCATCTTAGTAATTAGGGCCGTTATTTGCTCCGCCCGTCTGGCATCCAAATTGGTTGGTCTGATCATAAAACTAGCAACTGATTGCTGACCTGTGGATGCCCTCAAATGAGTGTGCATCGTAGTTGTTGATCCATGATAAGCCAGCTTTGCATTGCAGAGTTTGCTCTGCACTTTATTCTCATTAATTTTATTAAATGACCCCCACACAGAACTCATTTTTGACACCGTCTCAATTTACCGTATCCGTTATGTTATGTGGGTCTACAGTGTGCGTAACTACGTTAGCAATTGTTGTGAGAAAATGTTTTCCTCTATTGTCTCTTGATTGACAGTTTTAGGAGCGTCGTTATTGGCAGCGCCACAATTTGGTTACATGAACGCGTTACGCGTGAAAACACAGCGATTTTTTTTAAGATCGCACACACTATTCGAAATTCTATAATTAAATAAACTAATCGAATATTTGGAATTCGTGACTCATCCCTACCGTGTAGTGATATGTAAGATAGCAAACATAACAAAGCCAACTGTTTGCAAACTACTTAACTTGTGTGAGTTATGCTGTTCAATTTTTAGAAAAATGAAAAATGGTTTGTCACAATCTAAGACGTGTGTTCGAGTTAAAATGTCTAAAAACATACTGAAACAGAAAAGTTTATAGCATATGAGGCATAAGATTTTTATTAGCATGGACGAATGCAATAGACTGCAGAACTATCATCACAGGTAATGAAATGACTTTTCATTTTTCGGTCAAATTTGTATTTAATGTACAGTTTTAAAAAGCTTTTTAAGCTTATAAGTAAGCTACTTACTTATTAAGCCCAAAGGGTGAATGTTTTCTCTCCTCTCTTCTCGGTTTATAAATCCTAAACGCTAACTTTTTAAGACTTGTATAATGTTGTTTTTGGACTTTATAGCTGATGTAAAACAATATTTGTTAGCAAAGTGTAGTCACACCATGTCATGGTCAGTTTTAATAAATTAATGTATTTTACATTTTGCATGTGTAGGCAGGCTTTCATGTAATTTAGATTTCTATTTGTTGCTTAGACTGTACTGGCCTTTACAGTTGAATGTTTATTGACTTTGCAAGGTGGCATGAACGATCTTAAAAAACATTTACATTTATGAATTATAGCGCTCTAGAATGGTTTGTGCATCAGTGCGTTATGTTATGTTGCGAGCTGGGTTTTGTGGGCCACTCCTGGTGATATGTATAGAAGAGATAGCGAGTTAACCTTCCAACACGTTTTGTATTTAAGTTTGTATTTTAACAGCTTTATGAATTTTTTGACAAAAGACTTAAAAGTTTTTTAAAAGAAAAGTTTTATATATTCATTTTTATGCATTAACATACAGGTGCGATTAAGTCTTGAATGTAGTCAATAATAATAATAATAATAACAACAACATTCACTTTTCAAATAATAAATGTTTTAACTTTAAATTATTATTATTAATGGTGTTATTGTTATCATATTAAAACTACTATAATAACATTGTTTTTAAACAATTTAATAATAATAATTATTATTATTATTAGTCCTAGCAGATGCAGTATTAATATTAGTTGTAGTATTAAAATAATAATATTATTATTTTATAGTTATTAATATGATCATTATTATAGTTATTACAATACCACCACTAATAATAATGATAATAATAATAATCAATTATCATTAATAATAATACTATTATTACTATTATAGCTATTATTATTAATAATGTCTTGTGGTGTTAGTTGAGGCTAGCTTTAGTAGTATAAATCAACGTAAGAACATAAGATCTAAACCAACCAGATACATTTTTCTACTTTTGACCACGTCAGTCTGCACTTGCATTTCCAATATTTTGTTGAGGTCTGTTTGCATGTGCTGCACAAGCGTTACATAAACATCCCTTTGGGTGATTTCTAATTGAATAAGTTCATCTCGACTGGCCCTCCACATGTTGAGGAATTTATTGCTTTTATTTACTCGTCCATAAAACACTCATGAATGACAATAGATGAGTCAGAGTTGAGCGTTGTGTATAATGAAAGCGTGTGAGGAGGAATCTTCAGTCCCTCCGGCTGTCAGGAGAATAGAGAGTTATTAACACTTTCTGAGAACTAATAACTGTCACACTGACGCCGCTGTTATCATGAGAGAGAAACAACATCATACATTCAAGAAAACAGAAGAGACCAAACACAATGGCCTCGTCTCACCGGGAGAGAGACGTGTATGTTTGTGCCTGCAGGTAACAATACAATTCATACAGAACAAAACACACAGATATTGATTCACAAACAATAGTTCTGGTGTTGGATATGAAAACATGAATTGGAGTTCACTCGGAGGACGAGACGTCTGTGTGGTAATGTCTGTTTTTACTGAGCGATGCTCTTTTAAATGCACGCTGCTGTAAATCACCAACTTCCGTCTGTCTTTTATTAGCTCTGTCGTCACATCAATGACAATAAACACACTGTTATTATAACACAACATTAGCCGGGGTATTTCATTTTTACACACAAACCTCATCACACAGCCAATTAACCAAAACTCACTGCATGTCAGGGGCTTTAAAAATTAACCATTGAAACAGTTTCTGTTCATTTTAGTCAAATAAAATATTCTAGGGAAATTAAAAATGTTGCCGCTTTTTCATTCATTATTTTTTATGTGATGTAAATGATCTATTTTAGTAACTCGATGAAGCTTTATTAAACTACTCCCTCTTATAATGAATTATTACACTATTGAAATCAATAATTAATGTTACACCATGGTCTGTTTGAATACTGGATTCTGATTGGTTGGAAGGTGTGCATTAAAACCGTTTAATGCACGGGTTGTTCCAGTCTGTTTGACACCGTGTCTACACCGGACACGACACGACAAAAGACATTAGAAACGCATTAGAACCCATTATAATTTTACATTTTGTCCACACTGGATGCGGTGCGACAAACCCATTAAGAACAAGCAGGTTGTCCGGAGTAGTCACGGTTTTACTAATGAAAATAAGTGTCATTTTCACCTGTCAGATCAAAAATGACACTGTACACATCAATAACAGCTTTAACTTGGCAAATGAGCATGGTATGAGCGAGATAATCCGTGGATTTAATTGTTAGTGTTCATGGATCTCCACGATGGAATAGTAGTCCGTCCAGATGTTGGTGAATTTGGATGTTCCAGAATGTCCTTTCTTAGGGTTCGACCTTTCATCCGGCCCAATTTAGTTTTCAGATAGACCAGGACTCTCTTGACACTCTCGATAAATCCATATTCCTGCTGACAGCATCTCTCCTTCTCAACTAAATATAACACTTTATTAATAGCATAAGAATTTATAACGTAAAGAGATAGTTCCCCCCAAAAATAAAAGTTCTTTCATCATTTTCTCACCCTTATGTCTCTTACATGTCTCAATGTAATTCACTCACCTTTATTGAGTTGTTTTCCCATGTTTGAATCACATGAATGTGTGTGTTGGTCCTCACGAGGATCAGACGATGTTGATTGTGTCACGCATTTAGCGCAGGAGCACATATAAGCATGACAGGTCACTGTGGAGATTTCATTTATTTCAGGAGTTTGTCTTTTGTCTTATACTTATGAAATTGTGTCATGATTTAGGCCTAAATGTTAGAAATAATTATTACACGGCTCGTTGGTATGAATGATTCCGATTGGCCAGTCTCGACATTTGCAGTTTCGTTGTTCCCAGAAAACAACCTCTCAAAAATCATTTGGACGGGTTTTTTTGACAAATTAAATATAAATCTTTTAATAACATATATGACATTATATTTACAAATGATTCAACCATTTTGCCTGTTCATGACGTTTGAACGTCGTAACTAAACAGCTTTTCCTCACAGAAGGTCTGCATTGGGTAAAAATGGTTTTTCTAAGAAATCAGCGGACCGGAGTCAATTATTTTGTTTATTTGATTTGATTTATTTTAAGACATTTTTTCTGTAAATGCTCTTGTTGGAAGGACTTCTTTGCATGTCTCATCTTTGTTGCTAATTCCAAAAACGTGAGTAACTTGAGCCATTAATATACAGTTATTAGAGAGAGAGAGAGAGAGAGAGACACATACACATGAAACCGAAAAGCCTTTTAACAAGTATTATTTATTTATATTTTTTCTGTCATCTGCCTGTGAGCAAGTAGAGCTTTTAATAATTGTATTATTTGTTCTATTTTTACATTAATAGTATGAAGAGAAAAAACTTGAACAACAGTGTTTATTTTTTCATTTGGTCTTAATTAAGTCTCTATTTAAGTCTTTATATATTTATTTATTTATGCATTCCATTGTTCTATTTAATTGATTCGGTTTTATTTGTTTATAGTTATATTTGTTTGCATGTTTTTATTCTTGTAATGGTTGACATTAAAAACAGCATATCAAGCACAGAACTATAGGTTCAAACCTTAAATAGTTATTTCACTTTACTTTGTGAAGTGAAGTGAATCTGTGATGCGCTCAACAGACCTGAAACGACTGTTATTAATGAAAAAATGAATTCACATCTTAGAACGTTCAGTATTACAGGTCCTCTGAATCACAGCTTATGTACTGTAAAAACTGTATATAGCATAAATGAATGATCAAATAAGCAATATGTTTGGTCCATGTGAAGATGATTCAGAGATGGAGGATTGATATGATTGGTCAGGGTTTTTCCTGGCTCAAAATGAGGCGGAGGTGGTGCCATCCTGATCTTGTACACACACACGCAGGCCTACCGTACCTTTTAGTGGATTAACCAAAGTGACTTTGAGTTTGACATATTAAAAATTCTAACAAAATTAGATAAAAATGACAATTATTAAGTTATATAAAACATTACTTTTATTCAACCAAACAGAAATGTTTTTTTTAATCAAATAAAGCTTTTTTATCATTCTCAACTAACTTTTCAGCCCACAATAGCCAACTGAATTAACCAGTCTTACTAAATGAACAAAGCTCATTCACATCTTGCATTCTCTGTGGTTCACTTTAAATGATTCAATGATCTCTTATATTCGCTAGTGACTGAAAAGTTCAATAGTTTAAATGAATCGGTTCAAATGAGTCATTCGTGTGCGAGTCGTTCTGAACGCAATGTGCGTTCATACTGGCGAACTCGCTGTGTACAGTATACGGTGATTCAACGATGCAACTGCACAGCTAAAGACATTACAATGATGTACGTCATGTTAACTTAATAAATTTCAAGAAATTAAACGTAGTTGGATGCAAAACAAACAGCCGTGAAACACAGGCTGGCTCTTGTTCTGCATCTCTTTTTAGTGCCTCAGTGTGCTGATAACGAAACAGCGCCTCCACTGTGGCGTAATGTCGCAACTGCAGCTTCAAATGACAGTCTGATAAATGCACGCAGCATTTCTTGTGAAGACTCACAACATAATTTTGGCGAGAGCCTGAGGCGGCACGACATTAGACGGAGGTGGCCGCCTCCAATTACTCTATGCAGGAAAAACCCTGTTGATTAAAGATGAATCATGATGCGTCTCAGTGGATGTAGATTAGAGGTCATTAATAAATGAATCTGTAAGCTCTCGTGTGTCTCGTACTGAGATCACGGTGAAAAAAACACATTCACAGATCCTCCCTCAAGAAACATCACAAATGACTAATTAATTACTCGTCACTATTTCATGCTTTAAAACTCATCTGTCACATTTCAACATAATGCACATCAGTATGTCAGCAGATGAAACGCTTCACTGGTCTTAACTGGTTTTTCAGCCTGACCATCAGACGTACACACACACACACACGCACACACACACACGCACACACACTGTGTGCTTTACATTTATTAACAACACACACAAACTATATGAAGTTTGAGCACTTAAATAAGAAGTTGTCATCATTCAGACAAGAAAACGTTTATTTAATTTAATGAATTGAAATGAAAAGCAATTTCAATTCGAAGACTTTTGCCGTGACATTTAAGCAACGATGAAGTCTATATGTGATGTTTATGTCTGTGTCTGAAGGCCATGGGTTTGAAGCCTATTTATTGTAGACAAGTTTGGAAGTGTATTATTCATTTTTAGTGAAACATTCATAGCGAGAGTTTGTTTGTTTAGAACCGTATTTGGTCGATTCTGTGAAAATGGCAAGCTTACCATGAAAATCATGTTTTTACCAACGGTTTTTACTTTTGTTTTAATTTTAGTGCATGATTTTTCATAGTCAGGTAAGTGCTATTTTCAGGATTGTCACATCCATAACGGCACATACTGTATTCCTCATAAATGAACGCATGAAAATAAAGTAAATATTTTATATTCTACGAAGAGTCATCCCTTCTTCATATGTCGGGTATTATTGCTTCAGGTTTGTACATTTTAATTCACAGAAATCCTACAAAGTTTGTCGTCTCCCAAAAACCTTGTCCTTTGATTTTGTCACATCCATAACGCATGTTTATTTTCCTTTTTTAAAATAGAAAACTTGCGCATAGACTGATATTTTGCGGATGTTTAAACGCTATTAACAAGGGTTTAGTCAAATAGAAACAAATGGTTGAGTGCATTGGTAACAAAAGTGTTTTTATGTCACGTCCATAACGCTGGAATTGCCCATTTGTGGTTTTATTTGTATTTATTAATGCCGTGTTGGGTTATTTATTATCCATGTAATATATGTAGATTAGATTCCTCTGTGGTCTTGTTCTCAGTTCAGAAATGAAGGTCCCAGTGCAGTGTTTTGGACGGAAGCGGTATGAGCCGTGTGTTTGGATCACGTGAGACAGAGATCAGCTGGTTTTGGAAAAGCGGTCTCTTGTGGTTTCTGGTGTTTTTAATTGGTTAACTTGCGTAGATAGTTTCTCGTCTTTAATAAACCGTGGTGTGTAATGTGCTGTGTGAATAGTTAAAGCGCAGTGATTATATAAGTGCAGTATCTGAGGGGCAAATGAATATTTCACTGGATTTACAGCTAATCATTGCTGAGTGAAATATTCATATAATATTCATATAAAGCCCTGCAGACAATTCAGTTTCAGACGAGACTATAAACTTTCTGTTTGTTCACATTGTACTACTGTTATTTAAAGGTTCATTTATTTCACATCAATTACACTTCATTAGAAGACCAGAGATGATGCTTTTTTTCGCGTTATTTGACTTGAAAGTCCAATGACCGCATGACTCGTGTGATATTTCATCTGAATTTCTCATTTCCTATTCCCATTCATCACACACCACGTGACGTTCGTTCCTGCTCAGATCATCAGAATATAATGCAGTCCTCCTCTCTTTCTGTATTTACAGATAATCAAAAGACTAAACAATTGATCAAAATTAGACTCAATTATTACCTCAATCAGTTGTTCTTTTCTGTGTGCTGTACACTTTAATGACATATTAATTCAATCTCACAATTGTTTTGCTGGTGTTTTCTTCTTTTTATTTGCTTGTACAGATGAGCTCTGCATAACGCATCATTTTCTCCCGGAGACAAACAAACGTACCGCGCGCCCTGAAGTTAGAATACATTTGCATATTTTGGCAGATTAAACTCTCTGCGCTTTAATTTACCTGTCACAGATGTGCTTCACCACAATCCATACGCTTCACATAAAACAACACGTGCATAAAAACAACGTTAAACAAAGAAAACTACACGACGACGTCTGGGGTAAATCTCACACAAACAAACAATTGTATCCATGTTTTGCTAATTGTTGACACAATATTTTTAATAGTAGACCTTGGTTTTCTTTGTTGTTGTTTGGGTGAGTGGTCTGGGTTTGGGTTCACTCTTCCCATCATGCATTGGTGCACACGGCAGGGCCACACTTGACTCGACTGTCGTCTCATTATTCCAGCATCTATGATGGCGCGGCTGGCGAGTGATAAATGCCTCTTTTTCTGGATGCCAATCACAGATTTTTCTTCAGAGGATGATTCATGAGGAAATTGAATAGCGGTATTTTTCATGTCAGGCTGCAGGATTCGGGGCCAGTCAGCGTGATTTGTTTCTCTTGAAATGAAGCACATATGTATTCAAATGAATGTGACGGTGATTAAAACCAAACAAAGATCAGTGTTTTGACTTCTGTCACGCGTCCATGACACGGCAGTGGTGTTGTCTCGTGTATTTACTGTCGCCAAAGCCTCCGGCTCCACTTCTCCACTTACCTTTCCTCCGTCTGCGAGGTTACCATGGCAATAGTTACCGCTGGAGACCGGGAGATCAGGGAGAGTGTGGAGAGCAGGGCGCATTGGATGATGGAAGGTTAGTTATGAATATTGCTGCACTTTACTTTCATGAGACGGAAAGCGTCTGGAAAAGCAGTCTGATGTATGTGTGCTCTGAATGTCGACTAACTGAATTGTAAAGAAAGGTTTGTTTAAACAAGTACTTTACTAGTGTTGCTACAGTATTTTAACCGTGCTTTAGTATGCTGTCCTTTAAAATACCATAAAATCATATTAACTGAATCAAAACATAAACTTCCTCCAGCTATCAAAAATATGTTTTAAATGCATTAAATAATATGGTAAGTAATGCTTACATTTTATACAGTAATTACAACATTTAGCAATAACATGTAATGTTTATAATATGCAAGATTGTTTTGTGATAACTTGTAGAGAACATTAGATGATAGAACAGAATAGAATAGAGAAGGTCCTGTTATTTTTATAAACATAATATTTTTGTCTTGTTTTCCAGTGTTTTAAAATGATTTAATCATTAACATTTACAGTAACATAAAATAAAATAAAATAACTTAATGATGTTTAGTGTTGTTTTCTTAAAAAATACTAAAGTGAGTTTATGCTTGAAATAAGTACAAATATCTGCTTTTTTATAAACTCGGCAGATATTTTTGCTTGTTTTAAGCATGAACTCACTCAATTTTGATAACTGCTTTCAGATAAACAAGACTTAATATCATATGTCATTTTCCATCTCCATTTAATACACAAATATATACGGTGCATTAATTATTATTTTTTGCAGCGTATAATGCTTATTGTAATTATACATTTGTGTTTTATTTCTATTTATGACTCAACGTGATTTTACATGATGTTCTCAAATGTGGCCAGAAGTGGCTAATTTGTGTGAAATCGTACAGTGTGATGTGTTCAGAAACGTGTGATTATTAGAAATAAGCTATAATCAAACCCGGTCTCTAAAGCTGAAAGTCACTGATGTGAAAGCATATCATACTATATGAGCGTACAGATTCATATGAATTGGCCACCGCAGAATGTAGTTGAGGATTGATTGTGTTGGAGGTTTTATCAGATTTTGTTCATGTTTAGGGACAATTTTGAATGCCGACTAAAGCAAAGGGAACACAAACACGGGCTACCTTGCGTCAAATTTAAAATGAGGACATTCCCTGAAGTCACAGTTATATGAAACCTTTATTCTCTCACACACATCATTAATAATCTTAATTTCTGCCCTCTGCAGTAAAGCGCCGGTCGCCCTCATGTTTTCTCTCGGCTTTGTCATTTATTTTTCACACAGGCAATCTTCCCCAGCGCTCCAACACAGATTAAAATGTGACAAAACTGAACGGAGGACACATTGATCACGAGCACAGGAATATGGCGGGTGGGGCGTGCGGGCGAGTTGGTTTTGTGGCTTTATTCTTTGTTGTTTTGACTTTGAAATGCTGTTTTGATTCAAAAGAGAATATCATGTAGAGGCTGTTATGAGTGATGTAGATGCTTGAGAGGATTTTGTTATGTGGTTGCTAAGATGTTCTGAGTGGATTTCCTGTGCCGTTTCTAAGGTGTTCTGGTGTGGTTGCTAGGGGGTTCTGGATTTTTGCTTAGCTCTGGTTTACTGTCTCAAGTCACAAGAGCCTGACCCTCAAACTCTCTGAAATTCTGATCTATTCATGTGGCTTGAGTTTGTACTTCTTCACAGGCCTGTTGGATTTATTTTCTACGGAGCCCGTCTGGTCACCGCTCGGAGAAAAAAAAACAAGACCCGCAAATCCGTGGCCACAGTTTCGTAATTCGTTCCCTCAGTTTACAAAACCGTGCTCTCGGATTAATAAACTGTACCCACGAGTTTACAATCCGTGCTCTCGGTTTTGTAAACCGTCCCCTCAGTTTTTGAAATCTGTACCCACGAATTCATAATCTGTGCCCACGCTTTCGCAATCCGTGCGCACGGTTTTGCAAACTGTAGCCTACTCGCGGAATTATCCTCTGTCTGTCAACAGAACAAGCTCCTTCCTACAGGAACATTAACCAATATTGTATACTGTTTTATATATAAATTGTCCTAATGTGTTTACACACGAGCGGGTGGCGCATATAAAGCATGCGTTCATTGCCGCGTTTCACTAGCATAAAGTTGGTTTGACATTAAACTTTCGTGAATTTAGGGACCATCTCTAAAGTACACATTAAAATACCCTTTTCCAACTTCAAAAGCATTTAAAGGGAATGATTTATAGCCACAAAACTAACTGTACAGTGTTCATGTGTGTGTCAGCTATTATGCACAACTTTTAGGGACCATCTCTAAAGTACACATTAAAATACCTTTTTCCAACTTCAATGGCATTTAAAGGGAATGACTTATACCCACAAGACTAACTGTACAGTGTTCATGTGTGTGTCAGATATAATGCACACCTTTTAGATTATTGAGTATTAAAATAAACCATCAAATCATATGTACATATTCCTATACGTATTGCTATTGAGCTTTAAATAATGGTATATTTGTGTATGAGACCATTATACACATAGGAATGTTTGCATGTGATTTGACGGTTTATTTTAATACATATCAATAATCTAAAAGGTGTGCATTCTATCTCACACACACATGAACACTTCACAGTTAGTCAGGGAAGTCATTCCCTTTAAATGCTATTGAGCTTTAAAATGTGTATATTATTTATGTATGAGCCCATACAGCAGTGAAACACATAAGAATATTTGCATTTGATTTAACTGTTTATTATAATAAATATAAATAATCTAAAAGGTGTGCATTATATCTGACACACACATGAACACTGTACAGTTAGTTTTGTGGCTATAAATCATTCCCTTTAAATGCTTTTGAAGTTGGAAAAAGGTATTTTAATGTGTACTTTAGAGATGGTCCCTAAATTCACGAAGTTTTAATGTCAAACCAACTTTATGCCAGTGAAACGCGGCAATGAACGCATGCTTTATATGCGCCACGCACTCGTGTGTAAACACATTAGGACAATTTATATATAAAACAGTATACAATATTGGTTAATGTTCCTGTAGGAAGGAGCTTGTTCTGTTGACAGACAGAGGCTTCAATTCCGCGAGTAGGCTACAGTCTGAAAACCCGTGCGCACGGATTGCGAAAGCGTGGGCACAGATTATGAATTTGTGGGTACAGATTTAAAAAACTGAGGGGACGGTTTACAAAACCGAGAGCACGGATTGTAAACTCGTGGGTACAGTTTATTAATCCGAGAGCACGGTTTTGTAAACTGAGGGAACGAATTACGAAACTGTGGCCACGGATTTTCGGATCTTGTTTTTTTTTCTCCGAGGGGTGACCAGACGGGCTCCGTAATTTTCTCAGTTTATTGTGCACTAGAAAAATCATGCATTTGATCAGCGTCACTAGAGGAATATCCAACCGTCTATGGGTGCAAACCTGCTATTTATCCATTCCTTGCAGGCTAAAATGTATTGAACAATACTTACTGTATAATACCTGAAGCAAAATCTTAATAAGTTACTGATAGGTTACAGCTGCATGTGACAGATTGAGTTAAAAAGTCATTTTACTTTTCAATAATTCTGTGTTTTGATGAATTATGCGCACCTGAGACATATTGTACACCCACCTGCCTGTCAATCCTCTAACAGTGTGTTCTCTGTTTGATTTTACCACAGTAACAGAGAGGCTTTTGGTGTGATTTTACCGTAGTAACAGAGCCGTTCTCGTTGTGATTTTACCATAGTAACAGAGCCATCCTCTGTTTGATTGTACTGTAGTAACAGAGCCGTTCTCTGTGTGATTTTACCATAGTAACAGAGCCATCCTCTGTTTGATTGTACTGTAGTAACAGAGCCGTTCTCTGTGTGATTTTACCATAGTAACAGAGCCATCCTCTGTTTGATTGTACTGTAGTAACAGAGCCGTTCTTTGTGTGATTTTACCATAGTAACAGAGCCATCCTCTGTTTGATTGTACTGTAGTAACAGAGCCGTTCTCTGTGTGATTTTACCATAGTAACAGAGCCATCCTCTGTTTGATTGTACTGTAGTAACAGAGCCGTTCTCTGTGTGATTTTACCATAGTAACAGAGCCATCCTCTGTTTGATTGTACTGTAGTAACAGAGCCGTTCTCTGTGTGATTTTACCATAGTAACAGAGCCATCCTCTGTTTGATTGTACTGTAGTAACAGAGCCGTTCTCTGTGTGATTTTACCATAGTAACAGAGCCATCCTCTGTTTGATTGTACTGTAGTAACAGAGCCGTTCTCTGTGTGATTTTACCATAGTAACAGAGCCATCCTCTGTTTGATTGTACTGTAGTAACAGAGCCGTTCTCTGTGTGATTTTACCATAGTAACAGAGCCATCCTCTGTTTGATTGTACTGTAGTAACAGAGCCGTTCTCTGTGTGATTTTACCATAGTAACAGAGCCATCCTCTGTTTGATTGTACTGTAGTAACAGAGCCGTTCTTTGTGTGATTTTACCATAGTAACAGAGCCATCCTCTGTTTGATTGTACTGTAGTAACAGAGCCGTTCTCTGTGTGATTTTACCATAGTAACAGAGCCATCCTCTGTTTGATTGTACTGTAGTAACAGAGCCGTTCTCTGTGTGATTTTACCATAGTAACAGAGCCATCCTCTGTTTGATTGTACTGTAGTAACAGAGCCGTTCTTTGTGTGATTTTACCATAGTAACAGAGCCATCCTCTGTTTGATTGTACTGTAGTAACAGAGCCGTTCTCTGTGTGATTTTACCATAGTAACAGAGCCATCCTCTGTTTGATTGTACTGTAGTAACAGAGCCGTTCTCTGTGTGATTTTACCATAGTAACAGAGCCATCCTCTGTTTGATTGTACTGTAGTAACAGAGCCGTTCTCTGTGTGATTTTACCATAGTAACAGAGCCATCCTCTGTTTGATTGTACTGTAGTAACAGAGCCGTTCTCTGTGTGATTTTACCATAGTAACAGAGCCATCCTCTGTTTGATTGTACTGTAGTAACAGAGCCGTTCTCTGTGTGATTTTACCATAGTAACAGAGCCATCCTCTGTTTGATTGTACTGTAGTAACAGAGCCGTTCTCTGTGTGATTTTACCATAGTAACAGAGCCATCCTCTGTTTGATTGTACTGTAGTAACAGAGCCGTTCTCTGTGTGATTTTACCATAGTAACAGAGCCATCCTCTGTTTGATTGTACTGTAGTAACAGAGCCGTTCTCTGTGTGATTTTACCATAGTAACAGAGCCATCCTCTGTTTGATTGTACTGTAGTAACAGAGCCGTTCTCTGTGTGATTTTACCATAGTAACAGAGCCATCCTCTGTTTGATTGTACTGTAGTAACAGAGCCGTTCTCTGTGTGATTTTACCATAGTAACAGAGCCATCCTCTGTTTGATTGTACTGTAGTAACAGAGCCGTTCTCTGTGTGATTTTACCATAGTAACAGAGCCATCCTCTGTTTGATTGTACTGTAGTAACAGAGCCTTTCTTGGTGTGATTTTACCATAGTAACAGAGCCGTTCTCTGTGTGATTTTACCATAGTAACAGAGCCTTTCTCTGTGTGATTTTACCATAGTAACAGAGCCGTTCTTGGTGGGATTTTACCATAGTAACAGAGCCGTTCTCTGTGTGATTTTACCATAGTAACAGAGCCTTTCTCTGTGTGATTTTACCATAGTAACAGAGCCGTTCTTGGTGGGATTTTACCATAGTAACAGAGCCGTTCTCTGTGTGATTTTACCATAGTAACAGAGCCTTTCTCTGTGTGATTTTACCATAGTAACAGAGCCGTTCTCTGTGGGATTTTACCATATTAACAGAGCCGTTCTCTGTGTGATTTTACCATATTAACAGCCGTTCTCTGTGTGATTTTACCATAGTAACAGAGCCATTCTCTGTGTGATTTTACCATATTAACAGAGCCGTTCTCTGTGTGATTTTACCATATTAACAGAGCCGTTCTCTGTGTGATTTTACCATGGTAACAGCCGTTCTCTGTGTGATTTTACCAATATAACAGAGCCGTATCAGTGCCATTCTCTGTCATTCTTTGCCGTTCTTTGACTTGACAAACCTGAACTCAGTTTAAGACATTTTGAGATCTCTTCTGAAACTCTAATTGAGCCATTTGTGAGATTTCTATCATGTTTTTTGTCATGAGAATTATCAGAGAAATATCTTGATTTCCATTCAATCTCATTGATGTTTATGAGAAATAATTGAGATATGAAAGAGATCTTATCTGTGATTTATCTTCTTTGTGAGTGGCTTCATTTGAAATAATCTTTTTTGTGTCTTTCCTGTGTATGTTATTGGCAGATGGCAAGCAGACATGTGTTTGATATTGTGAAATCTGTTGAGTAAATTTAACATTATATCTACTCATTAACATGTTGGCACCTCAGTTCTCCTCGGGGAACGATGAAGATATTGAAGAGCACGCTGTTAATGACTTTACTGGAGCTTGTCTCACTTCTTAATGACTTTACTTCACCTGCTAGACAACTTCTTTACTTTAATCCCTTTTATATAACTCTGAGAGATTAGCCAAAATAACTTCCGTATCTCATTAACCCTGACGCCCCCCTTCTGTGCTTTTCAGACCCTATAAAGGCCATACCAGATAGTTTCCTTTAGCCTTATTGATTTATTCATCCGATTTACATGCCTGCAGATGATCCGAGAGACCTTTTTTGTCCCTCAAACTGTAATGACCACAGACGTGAAGACCAGTGTGCAGTCATGACTGTGACCTGACATCATTTGTACTCTTTTTTTTCTTTGAATGCCAGAGTCCCTTCTGAGCCATTACACTCTACTTTATCAGCTCCTCTCTTAAGCTTTTCCAGGCTTCTGTATAATTCGCTGTAAGATTGGATGAGATGTTAATGCGAAAAAGAAGAAATGCTGCTGTCAATGTTGTAGACGTAAATTGAGTGGAATAATTAATGAATGACAGCGATGGACTGACTGACAGCAAAGTGTTTGTTTAAAGCATTTGTCAAAGTATTGCACGTGATTTTAGATCAGATTTCATTGTCACAACACTAAATACATTATAATCACCTGAAGGTAAAAGTTGAGCATTAATCCACACAGTTTAAGTGGTGTGACAGTATATCGTTTATATAACGTTTTCATTCTTTTTATTTTTGCACCTTTACTGCTTTAGAAAGTTCTTTGTTAGGGTTTAGATGTTGTCAGTCCGGTCAGATGTTAGGGTTAGTGCTGGACTATAACAATATTTTTGAATGTTAGAAACTCATGTGTGATGATGTCTTAAAGATCTAGTGAGGTCTTTTCTGCCTCCCCATGAGAATTACTCTCACAGTCAATTAGCAAGAAATCAAGACACACTTTCTTGTGTGATGGAGAGTCATTAAAGCTTTCAGCAAGTGTTAGAAATAGATCTAGACTCAAGTTTTTATAATGAATGCTTTAAACATCATTAATGTGATTCAGGCCTGTGTGTGCTGGTGAACCCTGAATAACTTTGAGTTTTATAGTTCTTTGCTTGTCATACAATCCCGAAGCCATGGCACAACATCGATACGTACACATACTTGAATAGTTTTGTCCCATTTGAAGCACAGATTGAATATAACACAACGTGAGAGTGGTGCAGAATTTCCAGAATGTCATCGGAGGCTAAGATTCATCACATCTAGTTGCGAAATCTTGTGTTTTGGCCTGATCACCTTTGAGAATGACTAAATGTTTATGACAGAATGCGTTCCATCGTGCCAACAGCACCAGCTCTGGATGTCTGATGTCTTTGTGATGGTTAGAGACGTCAGATCAGCAGAGTTCTGTAGAAGTGTTGAGAAGATGTTCTCTCGGGTACCGTGTTCCCTGACAGTATATCTGTATCTGTAGCCAGAAGCAGACACGTAATATAATAAAAGCGAGAGTCCCACTACCGTTTAGATAAATATTCCAACTAGATGAGAAACATCTCAAGAAATAAAAAACACCCACTGTACAAACACAAGAGGAATGACCAATCAACCTCAGACTACAATATTATTACCATATAAATATAAATACCATATTATTACAAGATCTATTAAAATACATGTATTAATTTACATCTATTTATTTACAAAAAATGTTGTGATGACATTGTGAATTCTTGATTGATAATAATATAGTGAAAATCGAATAAATATTTGTTTATATGAAGAGTTTGGTTCCAAAATGAGATAACTCTGTTTCAATTTTTTTCAAAGTCATGTTTTTTATTATGTTATCATGTTTTTATAGTTTTTTATTGTATTAGTTGGCTGTATTTAACTAACTTTAATTTAATAACTGAGTTATTATGACCTAAATCAAAATAAACCAACTGCAGTTTGATTGATATTAATTGGAATGCACAATAAAATCTCATTTTGGAACTCTTCATATATTTATAATTAGTTTTATATTTATTACTTGTTATGTTTTGTGGGTTATTTCATTATATAATTCTCAGATAGGTGGAATATCTATTTATTTAATTATTTTATGTTTTTTTAGTTTGACCATCGGCCGAAGAATCACCATTAGAAATATGAGAGAGAGAGTTTGCAGTGTTTGTGTTTGTACTGTATTGTGACTCTTAAGACAAAATGTCAAACCACCCGCTACTATGTTAAAGTGTCAACCAGATACTGACACTAAATTATTCACAACATTATCATTATGGCAATATTTAAACAATATCAGGAATGCTTTTCGTATGTCAGAATGAAATATATTTTCTGATAACTGACACGGCACAGATGCTGCTAATAGAGCGTCACTCATTTTGGACCAAAGGTCTATTATTTAGTCCGTTTCATTGATCACAGAGTCATATGTTTGAAGGTTAAAGTGGCTGTGTGAAGTCACATTTGATCAAAGCTATCGTCAACATTAACCGTGTTCGGCTGTGGGCCGCTCAAAATGTGGTCTTGACCTCTTGTGTAATTACAGTCAGTCTGTAAATGTCAGCGGGAAGGCCAGATCTCAGCCCTGCGACTCTTCACTGTTTTTCCATCAGAAGAAGTGCAAGAGAGCGTTCTGTGATTTCACCCGCCAGTGTTCATTTAGCAGCGTAATGAGCGCCATTGATGCATGATTATCAGCCAATTAGATTTGGTTACCATGAAAACGTGAAGCATCATGGGACATCATTAAAGCCACCATGACAAAAACACGGCTCTCTTCTCCAAATGGCAACTGTTAGCGTTTCACCGGCCCGTTCGTGTCTGGGTTTCATGAATATTAAACGGCGCTCTGTTCTGATGTCATCTGCCGTGACAAATTGAGATTCGGTTGCGTCTGCGGTCTGATGTGAATGATGATCACCGTCAGATGAAGTTCCTGGAGTGCGAGTGAAAATGGATTTAATTGTTCATATTCATCAGTCGAGAAGAGATCTCTTATAGAACAGAGGGGCGGCATCGATTCCACATGAAACATTGATCATGTTGTCCTGCTTCACTTCATTATTGAGATGATGACAATAACCTCTTATTCACAACGTCAGACATTTCTCAAATGTTTCTCACAATCCTTAAAACCGTTTCATTTAAAGACGCATGACATGCTTTATCGTGACATTAGTTTTGTAGATAACAAAACTAGATATTATTTACTAGAATGGTCTTGCTTGTTCTATAAACACCATTCACTGTGCTGTGTTTGACCTTTTTTCTCCTGTAAAGCGGCTTTGGAACAGTGCACATTGTGAATTGAATTGAATAACAATGCAATTGTCTCAACAAAGGAATTGTTTATTAAATAGCTGAACAATAAAGAAAAAACAGCCAGCAAGAGTTGAGAATAGGGCTGTTCAACCATTACTCGTGATTCATCGAATCCAGAATAAAAGCTTCTGTTTACATAAAAATGTGTGTGGTGTGCATATTTATTTTGTATTTATAAACACGTACACATACATGTACAGTATATATATTTAGGAAATATTTTCATGTATTTTATGTTCATATATAATTGAACATTTTTGTATTTCATATATTTTTGTGTGTTTGTTTATAAATACAAAATAATTATGCGCACCACACAGACATGTATTATGTCAACAGAAACTTTTGTTCTGGATGCGATTATTCGTGATCAATTGTTGAACAGCCCTAGTTCAGAATAGCTGTGAACTTTTCAACAGGGTTTAAAACGGTGGTTTAAAAAGGTGTTGTTTATTTATTTATTATTCAGTCACAACATGATTCCAAAGGTTATTTGTTGTAGTTTAAAGATATGTTTGCTGTTATTCTAAAAATATATTAATGAAGAATATATCGTGATATCATAAATGAATAAAGACGTTTGCACATTGAAAGGCTTGAGTTATTCTACATTATATGTTTTAAATGTAAACCGTACATTTGTAAACGAACGCTGTGTTTTCTTCAGGCTTCAGTCATTGTCTGGATACTCTTGAAGCCGGCAGCATGTTCGATATCATATGAAATATTGTTAGCGATCAAACTGGAAAAAGTTATGGTGATGATATTTCTTGACATATCCTCCAGCCCTCTGTCAGTTCTCGCCGATCTACACACAAGCGCTCGGGCTGACTCGCAGAATCTGTCCTCACATGTTTGCTTTGCCTGTCACAGGAAATGCTTTGACATGTCTCGATGTAGAAGCTCGTGACTTTGCATCGCATGCCTGTGGCTGAAAGAACAGAGAGACGGGACAGGTCAACACGGGATCATGTGATCAATGATGTAATTCCTAAAGAACCCCGTTAAATTTTTTGTGTTTAATAGTGGTATACTGTGTGTAGTTAAATGCGAGTATAACCACAGATTTACTACGGTAATACAAATAATCCGTTTGCGAATAGAAACACAGTCACTGCACTTGAGCTAAAACCATCATACATTTTTAAGGGGGCTTGAGATGAATCATCATATCAGAGTTTTAAGGAAATCAATCTGCTCTTGACCTTTCTGTCATTTGGCGTTGTGTTGAAACGGTGTTCCTGTGTAACTCGAGTTGTGTTTCTGTCTCTCTCACTTTGTGTGTGTGTGTGTGTAAGGAGGTCACATCTGTCGGACTGATGTGTGAGCGTGTGCCGTGCCGTTTCCTAACTCTTCAGTAATACCCGGCCGCAAGTTGAAGGGACGGCCAAATCTCCGGCCAGATCTGCCCTCGAGCAGACAGACAGATGGAGAGCGACAGGTGGACAGATCGTGCGTGTTCTCATTGAGGCCACCGTGATGTGCGTAGATTAAATGTAATCGGCTCAGAAGAATGAGCTGGAATCTGAAATATTCTTTCAGTCATGCGGAGTCAAGAGCTCATTCCCTTTCAAATTTCATTAGAATTTCATATCAGGGCAGATAGAGAGGATCAGAGTCATTGATATCTGTTATGAGTGGGTACATAGACAGCGTTTCAAACCATCAAATATTCCCACCTTCATTTTGATAACATTTAAGGCAGCGTTGGATGTATTCTCTCAATAAATCCGTTCAAAACATATCATTTTAGTTCAAATTAGTGCGTCTCCGGTATGTTTTTGTGTTTATGGGGGCATACTTTCTTTTGCAGAAGATATTTTGAAGAACGTCGATGACTAAGTAACATCAAACCCCATTGACTTCCATTGTATGAACACAAAACCACTGAGACATTTCTCTGAATATCTTCTTTTGTGTCTCATATAAACATAAAAATATCTTCCTGTGTCTTGTCGTCCACTTAACAAGCTGTTGATTATTATGGGATGGTTTTTTTTCAAACCTTCTATTCCTCAAAGGCCGTAATTGAACATAACCGGTGCGTGTATCGCTGGGGATCTCCGTTCAGATCCATGGATGTGAGATCCAATCTGAGAAAAACAGCCTGGATGGTCAAATAAAGTCTTCCCTTGAGAGAAGAAGAGGAAGAAACAGAGGGATGACAGGGTGTCGGGCTCTCCGAATGGTGCTCGGGACTAAAGTGGGAGGAGACAGCTGGCACGGCACATGGCACTTAAACATCACAGCTCCACTCCAACTCTAATAAACCCGCTCGCATGTGAGAGGCCAACAGAGTTCCCTGCGGGTGTCAGAACTTGCCTCTCCCCACATCCCTGCACCCCGGGCTCCCAGACGGACCAGATGTCAGAGAGTCTGCGTCAAGCACTCCGTCCAAAAACTTCTACAGAATAATATAGAGTCTCAAACACAAACCTACAGCGATGTGCTTCCCCGTCTGACCACACCAACATGTGTCCAAACCCCGTCTGAAAACTACCGACCAGCTTGACCAGGCCGAGACACCGTGCTTCTTTAAGAAGTTAAGATATTTTCTTTTTTAAGTGACAGATTGAAAAACAGTTTTGCTCACAGTAGCATTACGATTCTTTGTATATTACCTATGTGAGGGCTAATGTCCAGGCAGCCGGTTGTTATGGTGAAATAATCCTGACGGTGTGATCAGGAGGTGAAGCGGAGGGTTATTTCACCATAAAACGCTTATTACACGCCTACTTGCCACATGAGACAAAAACTGGACATGAAATGTGAATTTGAAATATTTTATGAGCTCATTTTTACCGAATGCAGACCTTCCGCGAGGAAAAGCTGTTTAGTTTCGGTTTTAAGGTAAGAAACGACGTTCAGACGTCACGAACAGGCAAATTGGTTGAATCATTTGTAAATATAATGTCATATGTGTTATTAAAAGACATATTTATCATTCATTTTTGTGTAATATTAAACTGCCCCTCTCAAAATGATTTGCAGCATCCGGGTTACAGGTGTTACTAGTTTTGAGCGGATGTTATTTGAACAGAACAACCCTTGGAATGTCGCGACTGGCCAATCAGAATCAAGCACTCAAATGAGCCGTGTAATAAAGTACAATAACAAATGAGATATCTGTTGTCTTTTAATTTCATTTCTATAGTGCCTCAACATTTTACATAAATACACATATTAAAACAGATAATAGTGACAAAAATAAAGAAGGAAAGAATGTTGACTTTTTTCTAGGATGTAGTTTGACGAAATGGCTGAAAATTCAGTTTATAATTAGATTCATATTTATAATGCTATTAATCTCAATGATTAATTCTAGACAGCAATGACATTAAGTTGAGAAAAGATGGACATTTTCAATGTCTACACTAGAGTTTCAAGAGAGATCACAACAGCGTCAAAAACTGAGCTCAGATTTGCCAAACGTTTTTGGGATGAATGTATCCAAACCCTGATTTGTTTGTTATACTAACTCGATATGAATTATGTAGGTCCTTGCTTTACCATGTGTTTTCCAATTCTGTTCTCTGTGGATTCTTCTTTCTATGGATTTGTGTGTTATATCTTGGTTTATTGTATTTGTTGGTTGTGAATTTTGTGTCCCTGTAATGCAACGTCTTCAAAATTATGACAAATAAAGCAGATGGTCTCATAAATCTGTCACACATTTTCTGTTTGTGTATTCTTTATTGTGTTAAACAGAATATCTCTGGATGTTTGAAGACCTCGTGGTGTTTGGACAGATGTGTTGATGGCTGATGACAGATCTAGAACACACCATAAATGAGCACAAACATCAGTTTACAGTTCTCTTCATTTCTCTCGCAAAATGGACAGTATCATGATACAGTGACAATGCAATACCTTGATATATGACCTACACTTGTGTGTTTTATTAGTGGCTTTTTTAATGGCTGATGTCAATACCGATATTATTAAAGCACTGTGGCCGATTGCCGATTAAACACAAATTAAATTAAATTTGTACAGGAGAGACATACAGAAAATTTTTGAAACTAAATGAACACTGATTGTGTATTAAGTGCCTAGTAGGTAACGGACTTAAACACATGAACAAGTCCACACATGACATTGCATTCATTGTGGGCAGCTAAACATGGCTTAATATGAATGAAATATAGCAACGTAATATTATTGATACGTACCATACAATGTTTGTATCTCATCCACCTTACACAACCTATTTTACCGTGGTCATACTACATGACTAAGTGGCAAATGCCTGCTTTACATCTTAGTGGCATTTTGAATAAAATGCTAATGTGCTGTATGGCGGCCAAACAGAAAAAATATCCTCCATTGGAAAAATATATCGGGCAATGCCGATAATTAGAAATCGGTCGATATATCGGTCTGTCTGTACTCTAAACGATAGCAAACCAATATTCCTTGATATAGGTTTATTGTACGAAATGACATTACATGTGTGAAATTAAATTGGTCATTTTCATTACCGATTTTCACCAAACGTTTCAAACGAAGAGATTTTTTCCCTCGCAGGCCTGATACTTTAATCCGGAGGAAGCGATTTCATTTCCATTCTTAAGATTGGTCAAGCGGCCCCGTTGTTTTCAGTTTAAGACAGAAAATCCCAGGAGTGTTGGGAAGTTTAAAGAATGATTTCACTTGAAGGGAAGTTCACTTTCATTGGCTGAGCTGCTGGTGGAGATTAATGGACACGTTTGCTGGAGGATGCTTTGTTCTCATGGAGAATGCCCATCCATCGCTGTATGATTAATGGACAGCCGGCAGTGCGTGAGCTGTAATTTCAGAGGGCTTTGTTTTTCCTCATGATGGTGGCGTTTTTAAATTCAGAGATAAAGAGAAAGAGAGAGGCGGTACAGTAGATGCTAGAGAACACTTTAGCGTGGATGTGATGGTAGAACATTAACTGATACTTAATGAATACATTAATAAGATTATCAATAAGTGACATAACTGATGACTTCTCTTTAATGTCTCGAATGTTTCTCCTAAACATCATTGAGCTTATAAGGAGAGTCCAGTGCGTTTCACGTGTTTTCTGAGGAAAAACACTCAGAAGTGTCTTCACTAGACCTTCAGATTTGATCTCAATTATGTATCAAAATGTCTTCAAAGATCTTTTTTTTACTCATTTTAGAGCTCTACATGCACATTTGTTTTGTTCCACAAAAAGTCTGAAGAATCGGAGTTAGAAAAAAGGTTTGGGATCTATAAAGTGTCAAAACCTGCTTTGAGAGTTTGACAGAATGAAGTCATACGGTATTGTGCGTCTGTTTGTCTTGGCGTTCGTAAGAATGTTTTATGGTTGTATTGGATGTAGAACAGAATACAGAGCTGCTGTTTGAGTCTCGTTACATTCGTTTGAATTGTTTGAGGTTTTAGGAAATGAAAGCGATCAGGCTTCTCTCTCAGTCGTGAACACACAAACGGCTCATGAGGAACTCGTTGACGTCTCTGACACGCCATGAAATGAGCCGAAGCACCTATGTGGCTCTACACCTTCAGGCCTGACAATGAAACGGCTGAAATGAGAAAGAAACTTTAGCGGGACATAAGAAGAGCTCGTGTGATGTCTGTCTCTGCCACACTAACTTATAAACCAAATCATTGTTGACATATTGAATCCATTTCTTGTTGTGTCTCATGCAGGGTGGTCTGATCGCTCTTCTTCTCCTCGTCCTTCTCTTCACGCTGGTCCTGTACACCCGTCAGCGCTGGTGTCGGCGTCGCCGGGCTCCTCAGAAGAGCGCCAGCACCGAGGCCACTCACGAGATCCACTACATCCCCTCCGTTCTGCTGGGACCCCCGCAGGGTCGCGACACTTTCCGCGGCTCTAGACCCCTCCAGCACACCTCGGTCATCGGCGTGCCCATCCGCGAGACGCCCATCCTGGATGACTGCGACTGCGAGGAGGACGAGCAGCCCGGACAGCTGCTGGACGGCAAGATTCATCTGGACGATGACTTGTGCAGTCAGGGAACTCGCAGCATGGACAGTCTGGGGAAAGTCATGGGGGAGGCCAACCACAAACACTGCATGGATAACAGAGGTAAGACGCTTTCTAAGAGGTCCAACACTTTAGGAAGTTTTCTTCTCCGTTCTGTCCAGCGATTAACGTTGTGAAAATGAAAATTGTGTGATTTTTTACTCACCCACATGACGTTCAACATGTTTTAAGACCTCCCGGCGTCTTCGGAGTACAAATAGAGATATTTTAGGTGACATCCGAGAGATTTCCAGGCCTCCATGGTTATAGTTGTTGTCAAGACATGGCTAAATTGGTCCGTCCGCTCATAGTGGCTCAGTGGAATTTATTTGAAGCGACGACAATACTTTATGTTCGAAAAACAAAGCAAAATAAGGACTTTAATGGATATATTCTCCCCCGTCGTGTCAGTCTTGAGCCACTATGAGCGGATGGACCAATTTACAGTGTCTTTACTACTTTTCCTTTTAACCAATTTTAAATCCAACCATTGACATATTGCTATGCCAATTTTTATTTATTTTCTTAATATCATGTCTGTTTATTCCTATTGGTTGAGTTGACAACACGTGTCCGTTGTCAACAAAAATAATGGTTTAATGTTTTGCTTTTGGCTTTGATAGGGTTTAGCTGTCTTAGTTCCTTTATTAATCCTAATTTTATGTTAAAATTCTTTCAAATAATTTTTCTTATTTTTTTATTTGCATACAGAAGTTCGTTTGAAATTCTTTTGAAAATCATTTCAGTTTCTTTTTTTATCGTATCGTGAACCCAATATTGTTTGCTGTATAGAAGTGTTCATTTATTTATACTCATATTATGTGTTTGGCAGAATTTGTTTGTGATATTGTTGATTGTAAATCTCGTCTGAAACTCCAGCAGAGATGAATGTGACATTGTTGGAGTTTAAGTCTTTTAAGAAGCAGGTGAGAATAAAATGTTGTTTGACTATCCATCGCTGTACACAAGAAACAATTGAGATTTAACTTTTCCTCATAATGTACAAAAATTGCTGAAGCACAAAATATAGTCCTACGCTGTAAACAACGATGACAACTTACATTATTCGTTAATTTGACAGACATTTTCATTAACTCTAATACACAACCCAATGCTGTGGAACATTTGTACAGAAAACTAATTTAAACCAATACAGTAAATTTTGCCTTATTTTTATATATATTTTGTTTCAGTAGGACAAAATCAGATTTTGTCCGGATGATGGAAACTCTTTATCATCTCACTTTCTATGTTCTCGTACACATGCCGCCTGATCCCCGAAGCCTCGCACAGATCTCTGAATCTGGGTTATCCAATAACCAAGAAAAATCCAGTCTACTGTATGTTAAAATCAAAGTTGATATTATCTTCAGAGTGCTTTTAAAGTGCTTTCTGCGTTCTTTGAGCTGGGATGCGAGATGGTGTTTTAATCTCTTTCATGTTCATATTTAAGCACGTCTGTCTGGAGGTTTGATATGAAGTCACCTGCCAACCACATGCAGAATAATTATAGCTGATGACCCGAATTCTCTCCCAGGCACACAAAACCGACACAAATTCTTAGTTGGGTACATCTCTGTTTTATTCGAAAGCTCCAGTACAAATGTCCGGCTGCAGGACGTTTGTCTTATATGTAACATAGACAGAAAGTCTCGTCTGTGTGTCTGTCACAGGATGGTTATGTGAAAGATAAAGATATACGACCGATCATACGTGCTCGGTGAGTATAAAATGGTACATTAGACATGAGCCGTTTTTATTAGCCTATAGCTCAAAGCATTATTCATCTTATTCATGAATTTCTCGGCAAAAGAAGAAAGGATTTCCCAGAAGAGTACTCTGTTTGCTTTGGTGCCGCCCATTAAAGAGAAACATGAGTTTCTTAACGGTGTAGATGAAATTTTACAGTCTGCATTTGATAGAGTCATTAGTCAACAGTGCGGCACATGATGTTCTATCACTGACAACAGAAACATAAATGAATCAGTGGATAGAAGTCTGATTAAAGCCAATGAAGCGTCAGATCTGGTAGATGATGGAGTGGCCACATGACCATGAAGGGTAACCTGCACCTGATCCTCTCTATACTTTATGTAATGTCATTACGTTCGACCCTTAAAATGAAACCATACTTTATTTCATAGTCATTTTAAAGAGTTAAAAGTGAATGTTGTCCAGTCATGTGTGGGAGAGCTCAGTGACCGCTGAATTAATCAGACAGTGAACTGATATTACATGTACACATCATTTCTGTATCTATTTAACCCTGCCTGCCTGACACCTTTTCAATTTTTTCCGGAAGAAGACGAGCTGCTGGAGGCGTGCAGGGGGACAGAACTACAGCACGAGCACACAACACGTCATCGCATTATCCCTTCGTGTTGTTTACATTATGCACGTACACGCCGATTGCCAACAAAACACAGACGTATGACTCACGTTGACTTACCGCGTGCGGTTCATGTCCGGCATCTTTTAGCATTGGGACCGCTCCATCTATCAGTTTCAAACCATCTCCAAATCCAGCGTTTATATCACATCCATCACTGAAATGCAGTGAGCAAACAAACACACCTCCACCTCCGTCAGCCCAGTGAAGCGGCATTGATGGGTGTGCTCTTTCTCACGCTCGCGTGTGGGCGTGTTCTTTCGCTCGATGGATGACGCGTGGGTCTGCTTTTCTGGGAGAATGGCCAATAAAAGGAATAGGATCCCTGTTACGATTTTTAGCAAGTTGACTGTGTTAAGCATGAGAAGCCAACACGTTTAACGGTGTAAAGAAGTCAGAATGCATGAAATGGCATGTTAGCCCATCTGTAATGTTATGTTGTTCTGTTTGAGTTGAAATGTCGAGTATATTTTTTTGTCTGCTGATGAGACACTGTGTGCTCGTCTGGTTTTGTTTGGTCAGTCTTTGGAGTTTATCTTCACGTCATTGTGTGACCTTCTATTTGACCATCAGTTATATTTTCATGCTTTGACTTGCAAAGCTGTTTTAAGTACTGAAAGTAATGTTTGACCACAAAATGAAATGTATACTTTATATACATTTATAAACTTAAAACTACACGTCCAATGGCATCTCCAAAGGTTCAGGTACAGTTCATCTCTGATGTGTCGTTTGTTGTGACAGCGTGTCTATGACACATGATCGATGAGCTGGTTCTGCTGTTTTGAAGCAGATTTGTTGTTTAGATTTGGCTTGTAATTGGCTGTGGTGATGTGGAGCCGGTGGTGCTGATGTTGGCACGTGTCTCTGCGTGAAGGATGGAGATGTGTCAGAGTGATGCTGAAAAACAGAAGCAGGGCTGAATAAATACTTCAAGAGTTTTTCCTGCTCTTGCTCCAGGACCTCCAGCATTCATTATGATTTCTGTGCAATCGGAGCATTACGTGATATCAGTCTTTTTTCAGTATGTGTGTTCCCTGGGGGTTGAATCAACAAACGTCTATCAATTAATCTGCAGGAACACAATTTTGTTCGTTCACAAACAAGAATATTCAGCTGGGAACCCGATTGCAGATTGTAGGGGTAATTTCCCTTTACTTGTAATCTCTTGTTTTTCTTTGTTGTATTTTAGTTTACGAACAGCCAGAAAACACATTTCAGGCGACGGCGACACAAGTCACAGTGTTCAGTGTTGAACAACAACACCGTCATTTCCATTCAACTACAGACCCTGTATTTTACATAACACCTAAAAACCGCCGGTTAAAAATCTCCAGATAAACCTGCGTGCTTTTACTTTTCTAAGCCATCAGACGATAAACAAGCATTCAAATCCACACATTTACATCCACGCACCCTAGCAACCACCTAGAAATGCCCTAGTAACCAGTAATAAGTTCTGCTGTGGATAATAGATGATGTGTGATATGAATGTGTCCTGTGAGGGGAATACTCCAGCTGTCAATCACGGCAGATGTGCAGCGGAAGCAAGCGCGTGAGAAAAGATTGTGTATTCTGCTTCTCATCGTCCGTCACATTCATGCATTTTCTATTCATTCATTTACAAGCAGAGAAAACATCTTTAGAGTCTGGAGAGCAGCTTCATGAGAAGCCATGAACAGATCATATCTACTGAATAGAAATGAATCCCATTAACTCTCAATAGATCCTTTATCTAGACTGAAGATTAAAACTGTTGGGAAGGCAACGTCTTCTGCGAAACCTCATTCTGACAAAATTCACAATTAAATTACATTTAAAAGGCATTTGAACCATTTTGAAACATTTCATATTATTTCCCTCTTGATATTTTTCACTATTGTCTGGATTGGTGATTGATTTGTTCAATATTAGTGACAGGTTTCATTTGGTTTAAGCTGCAACCCGTGACGTCCGTCTCTCTGTGTCCATCTCTGTTTGAAGCTTAACATTGAGGGTGACGTTATGAGCTTATCTTGACGTGTTTTCAAGTCAAACGATGGCAAACTAACAGCTTTCATCTCATTCCTCTCATTGCCGTAGAGGCGAGGACGTTTTTCAACACAGATGTTTCGTGTACTGATTTCTGTTTATTTTCAACCAAACAAACTTGCGGGTTGCAGTTTGAAGGTTTTGTCTCGACTCACCAGGTTTGTGTGCTTTAACACGGAGTCATATGAGGATTCTGAATCAATATTAGATTGAGCTGAAGAAGAACACTTCTGTTCTGTTTTTACAGCCAGTGTGGATGGGAAACAGCTTGTTTCAGAGCTGAGAATATAATATTAACAGTCAATCAATTAAATATGGGACCAATATTGAATATTGAAAAGCCTGTGCATTTTCCCCATTGACTTTTGGAAGAACGCAGAAAATAAGCTCTGTGATTAACAAAGATTCATGATGTTTACACGTTTTGTCTATCAAGATCATCTTTACAGAATAACACAACATTTGTTTGTTTTGAAGCCGAAATACAATGGGCAGAAGTAAAAAGCTAACACGATGCTACACTTAAGGTCGCTCGATATCAACGTCGCCACCAACAAGCCAACAAGAGAGAGAGATTAAATAGTGAGGCATGACACACAAGTTGTGATCATATTAGATGAGTGTACAGACAGACATGAATGGAACTGTCCTGCACCTTTAGTCGTGTGTTGTGCGTCAGCACAGTTTGTGTATTGTGACATGTATAGATGGTTTTACAGTGATTCAGTGGAGCACATTCAGTATTCAGAGCTTGTAGCTGGTGTATGGATCTCAGCTCTGTCAGGGTCCAGCGTGAGAAACTCACTCAGTGTGTTGCTTTAAATCTTCAGAGACAGGAAGTTGTGGATGTATCAGATATCTGACTTCCTGTGCAGAAACGCCGGTCTTATTTCAGGCTCAGTGGACATTCACAATGACAGCGTCAGATGTTTGAGAGAGCTGATATCACACCCGGAGCTTTAACTGTGACCCACACGCTGACTGAACAAATGACCGTGACCCTGTGTTTGTGTGCGTGTGTGTGCGTGTTTGTTTTGCCGTTTTCTGTAGTTTTTCTGTAAGTGCATCATCCTTTTCGGGATGTGCTCAGGTTGTCAAACACAGTAACACATCAGATGAGGACGGAGAGAAACACAAACACGAACGTTCATGGATATGAGAACGTGTAATGTGTGAATGCTGTGAATATGTAAAACAAACTTAACATGACGTGCCATCAGATTTATAAACACACGAGTCTGTTTCAAGCCGTTTGCATCAGCAGCTCTGTGGTGTATTTACATCAGCGTTGAGATTTCACACGAAACATGACGGCTCTGTTAAGAAAGAAAATAAAGACACTTCTAGGTTACTACATTAGTGATATTCCTTTAATGACAGCCGTGAATTATGAAATGAAAATCAAGAGGACGCCATTGAGAAATATCACAAAATCTACTTCACAGACACTGAGATCAGAACCAGAGTTTATTCTGTAGAGATGGAAGTTATTACAGCTGCCGGACGCCCGCCCGTGTTCTCATTGGTTTCGAAACGTTTCCCTTTATCTGTAAATACTCAAACTTGGCTTTTTTGCGTTTATTCCTAATACTCAATAATGTAAATAAAAGAAGAGTATACGTTGTTGTTTCAGAAAGCAGCGTGTTCATGTAAAATGTTTGAAAGTGGTCTGAACGTTTAAAGTGAAAGCTGTTGTTCTTTGTTCTTGCATGGAAAGATTTTCAACATGAAGTGGTTTTGTAATGCAGAACTCACCGTGTGTCGAGAGAACAAAGTACAAAAATAAAACCTCATTATAAGTTTTTTATGACGGCTTGCAGATCTTTGCTTCGGCACTAGTTATTAGATTCACGGGGGGCAGACGTGCTAAAACTGTGAGAAACTTTACAGACTCAGAATGTGTCGAATAAATTGGCCATGAAGTGTTTCTCGACTGAAGCTTTTTTTTCTTCACATCTGCAAAAAATGCACATGCGTCAGTGATGGACAGTGATGGACATCGCACATAAATATGTGGAGTACACAGGAGAAATACTGAGATTGACATGGCTGCAGTTAACTAAAACTGAAATGAAATCAAATAAAGCACCAAATATTAAAAAAGACGTAAAATGAAAAATGCTACGAAATTAGAAAATTGGTTCAAGTAAATTCAAGTAAGTCGAAGCACTAAAATTATAAACTGGAAATATACTAAAATAGCTAGTTGTAAAAATAATAATAATGATAACAATAATGATAATAATAATATAAAAATTATTCATATAAATGAATACTATCAATTGTTAAAATTACTAAAGCATGTAACAAATTCCTTAAAAATAAATGTAACATGAAAACATGAAATAAAAAAGCTAATTCAAAATATCAATAAAACTACAATGAAACTTCAATAACTTGTGACTGTTGTGTTGTGACCGGTACACAAATATTTCGGGTGTTTTTTCAGGTTTTCAGGTTTGAGTGTAGGACAGACGTTTACGTTTAATCTGTTTTCTCTCTCACTTGTTGAAAAGTTAAACACTTTTTTTGTTTGATGTCTAAAAGGTCCTGTAGTTTGTTTTCTCTTCTTTGTCTGATGGGCAAATCAGAATCATCTTCTGACCTTCTTCTGAAATCATAAAACCGTTTGGAGAGAGAGAGAGATTAGAAGTCAGCATCACAGCATCATCCTCCACCAATCATGATGCAGCTCCTCGTCACCTGTGTGGTTAAGTTTGGAGGATGTCAGGGATAGAAAGGGCACGAGAACATTATCCTCTGACCGCACTCATAGACTCATTAAAAGAAACCCAGCGTCATTACAGTCCGACTGTTTCTAAATGTCACGGTTCTGTTCCTCACACCGCTCTCTCTTGTGACGTGAATCGTGTCGCTGCCGGCCTGATCCTTGCCATTAAGCGCACAGAAGAACCGTAGTTTAACTGTAGAAAACATTTTGGTTTCATTTAGTAAACTTTGATACAACTTATATTAACCATGTACATTTTATGTACATAATGTATGATTTTGTCATACATGTCATACATTTTTGCTACTGTACCTTTCAGACTTTATAGATCTACATAGACTGCACGGACAAATAGATGTCAATTGATTTTCAGATTTTAATAGATTTTCAAAGAGAATTTCTGAGTATAATAGATTTTCTCAAAGATTTTTAGATGTTCATTGATTTACAGATTTTAATATTTTTTTAAAGAATTTTTTTGAGTTAAATAGATTTTCTGAAAGATTTTGAGATGTTCATTGATTTTCAGGTTTTTGTAGATTTTTATCAAAGAGAATTTTTTTAATTTATAGATTTTCAGAAATATTTTTAGATGTTCATTGATTTTCAAGTTTTAATAGATTTTTTAAAGAAAATTTCTGAGTTTCATAGATTTTATAAAATATTTTTAGATGTTAATTGATTTTCAGATTTACATGATGTATAAAGATAATTTTAGAGTTTCATAGATTTATAAAATATTTTTAGATGTTAATTGATTTTCATATTTGAATAGATTTTTAAAGAGATTTGCCAAATTGACACCTAGAGAACTGTGGATGCAATGATTGTAGGTTAAATGCACTTCATCCTCAGTTCTGTTGGATGCAGGTTGTTCAGAAATGCTAAACAGTTTTGTAAAAATGACATGAAAGATTTGATCAGAATTATGAAGTCATGTATAAAAAAGAAAAATGACTTCAATTGATGGATTTTATACATTTATATATTTTATACGCGTTCTCTCTCTCTCTGTGAGTTTAATTGGAGAGATTGTCACTGTTAAGTGTTCTGAACCTTTCCACAGGTCATCTATTCTCATCTGTCTCTAGAACATCTCACTGTATTTGTGTCTAAATGAATCATGTCCACTGAAAGCCTTCAAACAAACGATAGAGATGGAAATGAATGATTGAAAAGAATGATGAAATGGCAGTTTGATGGGCCTTGAATTCACCTCGGGCCTCCGAGGACACTGTGTCACACATATGACAAATAATGAGATGTTCATGTCATCATCCAAATGCTTTTTGATTTATTTTACATACTGTGTATAGACATATCTAATCCAACTGTTTGGGCACACATATATTGGGTATATTTACATGTAAAGTACTTGAAAAATTAACCTTTTTTCCTCCTTATTTGTCTTTTGACCCCTAACTTTATTAATTTGACATTTTTAGTGTCATGAGAGCGAAATGAGAACGTGTGGCTAATTTATTTGAGTCATTACCTCTAGATCTTTGGTGCTTAACATCAAGGAGGCGTTTGACTTCAAAAACTCACGGTTATTATCAGTTTGTCTTCTTCAGTTGGTTTCTTGAGTCACGTCTGTATATGTGAAGATCAGGGCCTGTATTCATGAAAAATCTTTGCGCAAAGAGTTGCTCCTAGTGACAAAATTCTAAGAAAATTCTTAGAAATGTGGGCGTTTCCCCTTAGAATTACAGAAAAGATCCTAGTAAAGAAAAAAGAAATTCATAAAGCATCTCAGCCATAAAGAGCTCTTAGCGAGGAGGACTTTTGAGAGGCTTAAGAGTTTCTTTAGCAGCAGAGAAAATGGACGAAACACGAAAAGTGAGAAGAAATGTGTTGCAATGCATGACAATTTACATATTACTTTTAAGGTTTATCAGATTTTTTATTTTTATTGTTTTTTGTGTGTATTCAACTTTTGTTTATCTTGGTTTTGGTTTTCTTCTATAGCTGCTTTGATGCAATGTAAATTGTAAAATTGCTATAAAATAAAATGACATTGAATTGAATGACAGTGACATTAGATGTTTGTGACCGAGACACGCTAACATCTCCAAGACAGCGCTGCCATTGCGCTAGAAATAGCAGAAATCACTACATCAACACATTTAGCAGCTGGAGAAATGCAGCGCTGCAGCGGCGATGATTTGGTTCTGTCACTTACACTTACAGAAACTTATTGTGTCACTGTTCATTTTCTATCAAATATGTTGACATTAACAGCATGGTAAATAAAAAAAGAAAGAATATTTATATATATATATATATATATATACAGTATATATATATAGTGTGTGCGTGTGTGCGTGAGTACAGTAAAACAGCCAACCAACCAATCACAGTCTTTAAAAGAGTGTGTCATACATAGCAACAGGGCCAGCCCCGCCTCCTCACTGAGATACAAGTTCTTGTCTTTTCCTTGCTCAGAGTTTCTCTCAGATTGGTCCTGAATCTCTTTTAAGCGAAGACTCCTAAGAAGTTTTGAAGCTAAATGAAGAGGATTCTGAGAGGATTCTTATAGACGCTTTAAGGATACGGGCCCTGATCAACACCTGCTGCTGTCGTCTTTTCATTGATTTGTGAAATGGCTGCTCTGCTCTTTTCTGTCTAAACTCCCGCAGTCGACTGAACGTTCACTTCACCGTCTGCTTTATTCAATCATTCACACCAGTTTGTGAAAACACAACCCTTGAGTTTGGAAACGCAGATATTGTTCTATTGTTCTGTCGATGTTTTTTTGGCCAGCGGTCTGTGGGTATTATTTCATTTCTTTAGCCTGGAGCCTGAACGTTTCCTTACAAGAAGTTTCTGCGACCACAGAAAGTCAAGTCACAATCTCTGTAATCTCATAAATTACGTACATTAGATCTTGTGAAGTCGACCTACTTGAATAGCGCAATATTAAAACGTGCCTTTGGCTCGCAGGAAGATGCCTGGGAAAATCATCCGAAACATTGCATCATATAAATCCTCTTTAGGCCTGTAAGATGTGAGCTAGAAATCAGATTTTTTTCTCCAAGTTTGTCGTAAAGGGATGTTTGTGAGGATGGCCACACATAAAGGAGAAAAGTGTTTTACTTAGACAAATACTGAACACCACCGGTCAATCGTTTGGTCAGTGGGGTCTATTGGCGTTCAGTCAATGTGTCATGAATGTTACTCCAGGTTTATTTACAGATGTCCGGATGTAAAGCTCAGAGAGGAAAGAGCGAGATCACAGAGCTCCGCTGGCACCATCTCAACACACAGTTCACGTGAAATCACTCCAATTCATTAAGTGAATTATCTGCGGCTCTGATGAATTGCTCGGCCATAATAATTACATTTGCATAATGTCTTCTCTGCTTCATTTCCGCCCTTACATGTGTTTGTCATTACTGAAGTACCTGTGCGTCATGAGCCTGCCGTGTTTCCAACCGCAAAAACACCATTCGGCTTTGTGCGTTTGTGTAAAGAAAGAATTAAATTGAACGATTTCATGCATAGCTTTACAATGAAATGCTGTGTATGAATGTCAGCATTACGTGGAGAATTGTAAAACTACATTTTGAATATCCTGAAAACTGTTCTCAGATCTGTCCATCGTGTGAATGTTTTCAGTGTTGGTGTAGATCTGGAGAGTGTTGAGCGCACGCGTGTATCTGACACGTGTGTTGCGTCTGTCGTCTGACCGGCCTGAAAGTCCATTAAGCTCTTCCCATGCGGTCCAGACGGGCCAGATCGATGGGCTCGGCCTGTCACTTCTCATCTGCTGGATATTTCCACATGCACGAGCTCTGTGGTTTCATTACCCTTTAACTGTTCATGAGACTTCTCTACACCCCTTTTGACTTCTTTTCTGTTGCGATGCGACATTATTAGCCGTAACATAATTAACCGTGGATTTACAACAGTTACTATAGGGTATTTGTAGTAAGAGTATAAATAGTGGGTAAAAATAAGTAATGTACAGTATATATATTTTTTTTTTTCTGGTGGAGTTTAAGCACTTTCTCTACATGATGTGTTGTGATGAGATGTCAGCGGTTATTTCAGCAGCACTTGAGAAAGCAGTTAATAAGATTAGCAGGGCGTTGATGGATCACCAGTTGACAGAAGAAACCGAATCCTCCCAGCTGAGATGTTTGTGTTGAGAGCTGTATGAGAGAGAAACACAAAACATATGATCCATCATTATCATCCTCGAGAAACAAAGAGCTATTTATGAAGAAATGTGCTATTAGAATATTAGTATACACCTATGGTGTAAATATATTCATTATTATAGTTACAATAAATTAACCAACCAAACTAAATGCCTGTATGATAAATACACGTTACTGCACTGTTGTGAAACATGTGTTACCATGGTAATGTCATCTATGGTACTATAGTAAACACTATTGAAATACTGTTGAAATCTTAAGATTAGTTTACTATAGAAATACTAAAGTGTATACTGTAGTATTTGTTCGTGGGTAAAAGAAGGAAATTTCAGCCTTTTCTTACACAGTTTTTAATACATTGGTGGTTGTTAAAGGCCCTGTGAACCGGAAGTTGCGATCGTTTTTACTTCCGTATTTTGACGCATTTCCGAGTGAAATGGAATTTCGAGTGTGGTTTGATTGGACGTATAAAACAGCCGTTGCATTCTGAAACTTAACTGGCAGCAGACTGACAGTTGAAGGGGAGGAGTTAACGGATGCTCCGCCCAAGCCGTCTAACATACCTCATTTAAGAGGGACGGTCACTACAGGAAGTGCATTTTCAGATTTTAACTCAAGATTATGAGGGTACACTAATTCTAAAAAGAGAAAGACCCACATTGATAAACTATTTACAATAAACGCTGCACAAAATAGGCTTTGTCATTTTTAATTTCACTGGGACTTTAAAGCAATAATCCCCAAGAAGCAGTGGGTTACAGGGCATTTTATAACAGCTAAGGGCGTTGTGGCACGATGTGAAGCGGAGTCATTAAAACCCCTCAGCTGTTTTAAAATGCACTGTAACCCACTGCTTCGCGGGGCTTATTGCTTTTATAAAACGGTTATTACATATGTGTGTAGCAAGGTTTTATAAAATAAAGAAAATGAAGTAATATTTAGGCTGTGTAGTGTGGTCAGCCGTTATAGATCGGGGTATTTTATAACGGATATCATCAACTATATTGTTGAACCAATGTGGTACAAACGACAAAGTTACTATGTTTTCGGCAGTATCTAGTTAGTTTCTTGGTTACTAAGGTGGTGGTTAACCAGCAAGTTTTGAAACGCACCCCTGGTCAGTAGCTTAAACTGCGTTGCTGGTCTCTGGTGGTCTTACAAGAGTTTTGGGTACTTGATAGCTGGTCTGGTTTGGTGATTGTTTGTTCGTTTGGTCATTTTTTATTCTGAAGTTTGAATATCTCGTGCACAGCTAACCAGAGACCTGTCCACTATTGTCTTGTGTTCTTCAGTGGTGATTCAGAGAGAATCTCCATTCATATGGATGTAACTCTGTATGATTCCTGCATGAGCGCTGTGAGCGGCACACACACATTTATATTTCATCCGGCCTGTGACAACAAAGGCTATAGATAGCAATCCTGTCCTCTGGACTCACAGAGGACAAAACCAGAGCTATCTGGGCTCGTTTTTTTAGATGGACATCATATTAGTTGATCATTTTTGTAATCACAATTTAACAAGAGGTCATTCTTCTCATTTAAAAAAATAATAATTGTAAGTCCCGGGCAGGGGTCCCGCTGAAGTGTGTTGAATGGCACAGCTTTGTTAGATGCGTTGATGTCATTTCCACTGAAACAGGAAGTTAGGGATGGACATATACAGTGGCTCCTCCCCCATTTAGAATAGCCAATAGCGCTTAGGTTGCCTGACAGCTGGTGAGCAGCTGAAGTGCAGAATGATGGAAGTGAGAGACTGTACGTTATGAACGAATGAATCTTCAAATAGTGAATTTTTCAGTGTTGTTAACGCAAAACTAACATACTTATTCTGAAAGCGATAAAACGTCATTCAGCTTATATGAAAGTTGATAAACATTTATAAACATAAGTCTCAGTTTATTAAATTCACAAATGCATAACCAAACTCATTTACAAATGAAGATTTATAAATGCATGACCACATTCACTTAATCGATGTGACTCACAAATGCAAAACACGGTTCATAAATACACAGCTGGATTTACATATTAAATATATTTGTTAATCGCTGTTTAAAACCATCACGTTTCTGGAAAGCCTCAGATTTGTTTGTGGATATTTTGGGATCAAATTTTCAAACTTTTCAACCAGACTCGTGTGTTTTATGCGTTTTTATAATAATGATATCCACATTTTGGTAGTCTTGACCATTTGTAAGTCTTTCAAAGATGAGAATCAAAGGGACATTTCATAAAATGATCAAATAAAAAATAAAAATCGCATGAGCGCTTTAAGGAATTTACTCCCAAAGTAAAATGCCGTCAACATGAGACTGTACCAATATAATGTAAATGTAAATAGGTGAATGTAGCTGTGCTGTGATTGGCTGGCTTGGTGTCATCTGATTGGATGGTCTGAGGAAGACATGCTTGTGTTTGTGAAAAGATTCCTGCCGTGCTAATCTTTTGGATTTGCATAATCTATTTTTACGTGTGCTAACATTTAACAAGATAAGAAATGTGCTTTGCATATGCACCAGTTATGTTTTGAGAAATTGTGTGTTTTCTTTTAATTGGGACTGTTTCGACCGGTTGATAAAGTTCTATCAAGTTTAAAAAGTAATTGAGTTTGACTAGAGCAGTTTGTAAATGTCTGCTGCCTTGTGAATTTGATAGAAATACTTCGTACGAGCAGAAAAGGTGCAGCGGAGATTGATTTCTCACACAGGTGGAGTAACCTCCAGGTGCGAATCAGAGATGGGGCTGTAATCATGGTGTGTGTGTGTGTGATTGTGTTGTTGCTATAGTGACGAGTGTCTTCTGATGACTGGATGACCAGTGTTGTTATTGACAGAAGCTCTTCTGGATTGATTTGGCTCATTGTTGATGGATGATGAGCAGAACGTCTGGCTGGAGGAAACACACGACATTGTTCTGTTGGCAAGATGCTGGAGAGAACATATTGAGCTGGAGCTTTTAAGCATATTTACTGTACACCAACGACTGAATTCAGATCAGACTGCAGATCAGTGCCTACGGTAATTATTTCTGCCTTTTTTCGGCATTATGACATTTTGATGAATCCTCTTTACACATTATCATCATTGTAATGTAAAAATGCCGTTATAGTAATGCAAGAATTAATGACTTCTTCAGTAACAGGACTGACAAAATGTGATGAGGAGGTTTGCTTCTTCAAATGTAGTTTTTAAAACGTGTTTGTGGGTGTTTGTTGGTCTTTCTCAGTTTTTAAGACATTGTTATTGAATGACGTATCGTGTAGAGCTGTGTAAAAATATCGATATATGTAACTATCACAATATGACATATACATAAGAAAAAGGAGAAAAAAGTCTTTGAACGTGATCAGAATCGTGGACATTTGTCGTCTCATGAAACTACAGAAAACCACTGTAAAATACCTCAAGATGCTGTTGTCTCAGATATATAACACTGATCAAAAACATGTTCAGTTCAAAACACCCATTTCTTTCAAATATGGAGTGTGAATGGTTTAGTTTATCCATTAAAAGCAGATTCTGTTCTTAGTATTTAAGAACTTCGATGTTTTGTCACTGTTTCTAATCATTTCGGTGGAATTTTCGTCCCTAAATAAAATTCTCAACTGCTTAAAGGGACAAAAGGGAAAATTAATTGATCATTTCTTCATCCTCGTGTCATGTCAAACCCGTATGAGTTTCTTTCTTCTTCAGAACACAAAAGAAGATATTTTGAAGAATGTTAATACGCTCTGAACCCCATTGACTTTGAACCACTGAGACATTTCTCAAAATATCTTCTATTGTGTTCCACTGAAGAAAGTCTCACATACAGGTGAATAAATGACGACATAACTGATGTTTAAGGGTGTACTGTCTCTTTAAGAGTCACTAGAGGAGCATTGATAGCACCGAGCGTGTTTATCTGACAGCGTTAATGTCAGGGTTGTGTGTTTTATTTTGGTCTGTCTCTCAGATGAGGGGATCAGAGACATCTACAGGCTTCTGGTCACAGATCTTGTGTTTGTCACCTGACATTGATGAGCTCTCAGAGGAGACGTTTCTAGAGGCTGACTGTCACTTCTCGCTGCGTGAATGTTGCCGTACACACACGTGTTGTTCTTCAGATTGTAAGCGAGTGGATGCTGAGTTATGGCTCAGGCTTTGCTTCTTGCCTCTCAGCGACACTGGAGAGAGTACACAACACTTAAACCCAAACAAACAGTTCAGCCCCGCCGAGCCCCCCGGGTTCCCTCAGAATCTTCCCAGTGGGTTTGCCGGATTATCGTCAAGGTTTCGCTGGCATCACTCCTCTGAGATCTGGTTGTGGACCTCGACACGCCGCTATTGGCTGTGTCCAATTCCTAAAGACAGTGTTTAAAGCTGCTGTCTGTGCTGATAAGAGGAGCGGCGAGATAAGATGAGAGTGAAGGAGAAACAAAGGGCAGCGGCTTTCAGAGGAGCCAGAGATGAGCCGGTGGATTCGCCTTTGGTTCCAGCCTTTCATGCAGATCTCTGTGGAGTTTATCTGTGACGGCAGCCGAAGTCATTTCGCCGCCGATGTGACAGGTGAACATTTTCACATTACCGCAAGCTTGCTGGATGATCTTAAATAATCGCTTTCAAAAATGTCATCTGCTGCTGCACGGAGGTGTGTAAAACAACTTCTAATTGAAATAATGACAGATTTCACAGACAGCTTAGAGCCCCGAGTCACACGGCAAATAAACACAGAGTCTCGTTGAAACTGTTACGCCTGTTTCCTGTCGCTGTGGTTTTTGTTTACTTGAGCTCCGCTGGTCGTGAGTTCTTGATTTTAGTAACAACTTTTTATTACTGAACTCAGACAAAACAGAAGTGTTACTTATTGGACCGAAAACTGCTATAAGTAACAACCAAGAATACTGTTTAACTATTGACGGATGTTCCATAAAACCCTCGTCGTCAGCAAAGAATCTTGGTGTTCTATTCGATAGTAATCTGTCATTTGAGAGCCACGTCGCCAACACCTGTAAAATTGCGTTTTTCCATTTTAAGAATATATCTAAACTACGTCATATGCTGTCAATCTCAGATGCAGAGAAGTTAATTCATGCATTCATGACATCAAGACTAGATTACTGTAATGCACTGTTAGGTGGTTGCCCTGCAGGCTTATTACAAAAACTCCAATTGGTCCAAAACGCGGCAGCTCGAGTTCTTACACGTACAAAAAAGTATGAACATATTAGCCCGGTTCTGTCAACCTTGCACTGGTTACCTATAAAGCATCGCGTTAACTTTAAAATCTTGCTTATTACCTATAAAGCCTTACATGGTTTAGCTCCTCAGTACTTGAATGAACTCCTTTTGTATTACAGTCCTTCACGTGCATTACGCTCTCAGGCGTCCTGTCAGTTGGTAATACCTAGAATTTCAAAATCAAGTGCAGGTGGTAGATCCTTTTCCTATCTAGCGCCTAAACTTTGGAATAGTCTTCCCTGCACTGTCCGGGAGGCAGACACACTCTGTCAGTTTAAATCTAGACTAAAGACGCATCTTTTTAATCTTGCATACACTACTCTTCCATAATATAAATCTTCAGAGGGTTTAGGCTGCATTAGTTAGATCAACCGGAACCAAAAACACAACTGATGTACTTGTTGCATCAAAGAGTACAGAACAGTACTCTACTCTCAGCCAGTCTTGTCTCATTGTTCCAAGGTTACCACAGCGAGCAGGATGCAGTTCATGGCCTGACCTGATGGTAGAGCGGAGAATGGGAAGTGGGGACCTGACAAGAGCTGAGATGATAGAGCTGGATAAAGAAGGACGCGGTCTCTTGACATGTCTTCACCACAAAATTTCAAATGCTATTAGATTATTAATGATAATCTTAAACTATAATTTATTTTATTATTAAGTTTATTTATTTTATTTAGCCTTGTTGTGCAAGTTCTCTGGAGCTTGTGCAGAGGCAGCAGCTTTTGCCAGAGGGGAACTGGAATCCCCTGGTTGGGCCTGGGTTCTCCTGAGGTTTTTTTTCTCGATTAGAGTTTTGGGTTCCTCGCCACCGTTTGCATACTGTTTTTGCACTATCTGCCTGACCGGGGGGGCTGCTTTAGAATCTTAAAGTTTTACTTAATTAATATTGCATATAGGAATTTATTATCTGTTATATTTGACCTGTGCTTCTCTCTCCTTTATCCTAAATGTGTGCTCTCACTGAGCGTGTGTGTGTGTGCGTACTTGTCTGTGTACGTACGTGTGTGTGTGTGTGTGTGTGTGTGTGTGTGTGTCTGTCTGTGTCTGTGTGTGTTGGTGTGTGTGCGTGTTGTGTGTGTGGAGTGTTTTGTGTGTGGGTGTGTCTGTCTTCTGTGTTTTCAACCTTTTCTTGTTTTTGCAGGTACAACTTTGATTGTTTTGCTTGTAGTCAATGTGTCTCATGTACAGCTGCTTTGTAACAATGAAAATTGTAAAAGCGCTATATAAATAAAGTTGAGTTGAGTTGAGTTGATTTTGAGTTGAAAGACTAAATGATCGCTGGACAGATGGAGCGACTGGACTTGATATGATTGTGGACAGAAGGGGAAAAACAATGCTAAAAGAGCAATAAATAATAACAATAAAAGTATACATAAATATAATAAAAGTCGGGCTGTCAAACGATTAATCACGCTTAATCTCATCGGAAATAAAAGTTTGTGTTTAAATAATATGGTGTGGTGTGCATATTAATTTTGTATTTATAAACACACACACACACACATATTTATGAAATGTTTGCATGTATTTATTTATATTTACTAATAATTTAATTATATGTAAATCTTGATTAATTTTTGTAATTAATTTTTTATATATGCATGTACTGTATGTGTATGTGTTTATAAATACAAAATGTATATGCACACTACACAGACGTAAAATATTATGTAAACACAAACCTTTATTCTGGATGCGATGAATCGTGAACAGTTGTTTGACAGCCCTTAAAATAATTAAAATGCAACTATATACAACTTATATAGCATTTCAAAACATGCTATGGACAGATTTTGACTCGAAATGTTTCTTTTAATCTTAAAAGTATTTTGATATGAAGGCATTCATATCACACAAATTTGTAGATAAAATTTCAATTGTGCAAACACAACCCAGCATAGATTGAAACACCTGTAATTCACATTTATTGTTCCAATTTACTGTTTAAAGTCCCAGTGAAATTAAAAATGACAATGCCTATTTTTTCATGAAATATTGCAGCGTTTATTGTAAATAGTTAATCAATGTGGGTCTTTCTCTTTTTAAAAATCGTGTGGCATCATCTTTAGTTAAAATCTGAAAATGTACTTCCTGTAGTGACTATCCATCTTAGATGAGGTATGTTAGATGGCTTGGGCGGAGCATCCGTCAACTCCTCCCCTTCAACTGTCAGTCTGCTTCCAGTTCAATTTCAAAATGCAACGGCTGTTTTTATACATCCAATCAAATCGCAGAGAAAGACGAAAGCCACGCCCACTATTTTTCTCATTCAAAATTCCATTTCACTTGGAAATGCGTCAAAATACGGAAGTAAAAACGATCGCAGCTTCCGGTTCACAGGGACTTTAATATATAAAAATGGATAAAAAATAGATTGAAAAATGACTCGATTAATAATGTTGATAAAGTGAATTTATTTTTAATTGCTATGATTGATGATTGAGGCCTGTGTCCAGTTTAACTGGATCATCTTTGACATTGTTGCCATAGTCTTCAGCTGTAAACAATAAGCCTTTCTTTTTAAGCACATCCACATTGGCTTTACAAGTCCTTTTAACTTAAAATCTAATTAAATTACTGTAGCGAGGAAGGTGGGACGAGAGCCGTGGGGCAGGAAGGCGGGGCCGGTGGCGTGAGTGATTATGAGTATCAGCTGTACGCGCACCGGTCCCGCATGCCTCACGGGGAGCTAGGGAGCATAAGAGGACGAGCGACGGGACTGCCGACGAGAGAGGACCGGGCCCGGAAGTTGTTATGTTTTGTTTATGTTTGTGTGGCCGGCAGTCGTCCGTGAGGGGCTGCCGGCCTGTTTTAATGCTGTTTATTGTTTATTTATTTTGATTAAATATGTTTAGATGTTTGCCGGTTCCCGCCTCCTTCCTTCCCTACATTGAACTTTGTTACAATTACATTTTGGCCAAATGGTGCGTTGCTCATGAAAATGAGTAGAAATACATTAAAAGTTAAAATGAGCATAAAGTCACTTTGATTGTGCTTAAATATTTAAAAGGCATTTGTGCCGTGTTTTAGTATTTCAGGTATTTTAAGGTCGTGTAGTTAATAGATCCCATCAGCCTGAAACAAGCGTTTTGCTTTTTTTTATAAAGTTGTTCATGTGAATGAGAGAACGTCTTAAGAAGCCGTCCACACAGCTTTTCTTCATTTCCCTGTGGCAGCGGTTATTAAGATAAAGAATTCAGTCCTGCGCTGTTCTGCTTATTAATCTCGTTCAGTCATTATACAGAATTCTGTCTCATATTAGACTTTTATAAGTTCTCCCTTTCTGCGTATTCACTTCTGTTCATACGTCCCTCGAGCTCTATAAAATGACTTTAATTTCAACAGTTTTGGCAGCATGTTTAGTTTGCCCAGTAAGAATCTATTGGCTGATTAAATTGGCCAATCTCGTCTTTCCTGAATGATCACACGAGTGGACGTAAGAAATCAGCTGCCAAATAAACCCAACAATTCTATTTTGAACACAGACAACAGAACGGCCAATGAACGGCAGCAGATTGCATTTATAAGCGGGCGATCAATGACCTGTCACAGCGCGGGCGAGATGGACGCCGAGAGACCTATGGCCCATGAACGATCGGCGTCTGACGAGACAACACCTGACTTTCACACTCTTAAGGATTTCATTTCTGAATCCCAGCAGAACAAACACGGGCCGTGGACATGAAATATGCATGCGGCAGTTAACCTCCTGTGTTTCCACGGGTTCCTCTCGGTCACGGCAGGGCAGGATTTAAGTGGATCTTGTCCAGTCTTGATTTGTTTGGTTAGCTGCGGCTGGATTAGCCATGAGCACATTCAAAGACTCTTCAGGGAATACCCAGTATTAAGCTTTACCACGTTTTGCTCTTTATCTTCTGGTGTACAGCAGAGCAGCACATGCTCACTTATACCTTTGGGTTACATTTGATTTTATCTGCAGAGTCGATGTCAAACAACTCTTCCATAGCTAGTTCAACTGCTGGAAATAATATTCAAGCAAACCAACCCACGCTAAAATGAATCGCATTACATAATCTGGTGCATCATGTTTCAGTATTATTTCTGCAGTGTGTACAGGAGTTCTTTAATGAGAATTTTGATATTAAACATGATTGTGGGTAGAAATCGCAAAGACTTGTGGATTTTAAAGAAGCATACACAGTAGAATATACGGTACAAACTAGAATATACAGTGTAATATACTGCAATATAGTAGAACATATAGGGAGCATACACATTATCACATGGAGCATATACAGTACTGTACAGTAGTACAAACTACAATATACAGTACAGTAGCATATAGATATGAAGAGTTTGGTTCCAAAAAGAATGAACATTGATTGTGCATTCCAATGACTATCAATCAAACTGCAGTTGGTTTGTTTTGATTTAAGCCATAACAACTAAATAAATACAGCTAACTAACACAATAAAACATGATAACATCATAAAAATAAGATGTTTCATATATACAGTATATATATACGTAGTAGCACATAGGGAGCATAAACACTATCATATGTTATGGAGCACACACATTCTATATGGTTTGTTGAAAATGTAAAAGTGTGTAGCATGTATGTAAAAATATGATATGATTTCAGTGTCGTAATGGTAATTCTAGTTTTATGTATTCGTTATTTTACCATCAGCTCTGTTTTGATCAGCGGAAGGAACTAATCTTTGTTAAATCTTTCTGCAACAAAACAGCTTCCCCGGTTCGAGGAAAAATCTCTCTGTACAGATTGATGTGCAGCTCTCTTCTGGATTGCCAAATACACGAGGAGCGATTAGAAATGAATTTGGAGACTGTTTGCATTTTCACAATAGTGCTGTAGACCCCAGCGAGAGATTAGTCAAACGAGAGGACAGCAGTAATATCAACATTTGACCGGTTTGAGACATCTTTTGGGGTTTTTTGGAGGGGGGTTGAAGCATTAACATTGATCATTTATTTTTGGTTCGACAGGCGTACAGTAGCGTGTCAACGTTTAAAGTCACTTGACTGAAATGTTTTTAATGATGTTAAAAAACCTTTTGATCTCCACGAGCGTTTGAACCGTGTCGGACAAGTATATTTTTCACAAAACTATTTCATTATGCTTTGACTGAATAATGAAGCGAAATCAGTCGATAGGAGTTCAGAATAGATGTGAACTCTTTCAGAACTCATCTCGGGGTGAGACCTCAAGAAATGACAAGAGAACCTTTCTGTGAATTACACTAAAGATGATCAAATATAACACAGATTTCATTCGTATTCCCATATCGTTATCTTTTGTCACTGTATGTTTTTCTATAGTTTATTATTATTCTAAAATGTGACTGTGACGTTTTGAACAATAGTATAAGCGCAGTCTGGAAATGTGGTTTTGCACATCACATCAGTTTGGCTGTTTGGTTTTAGGTTTTCACAAATGAATCTCTTTGGGTGATGTCTAGATGTTCATTTGGCACCACGACAGCGCGGTTCACAGTCGGCCACTCGCAGTCTCATCCGTCTGTGAGATTTCCGGGAAGAAATCGCCCCTGTCCAGAGTCATTACACCTGCGCCGAGAGCGCGGCCCTCTGCATAGCTCAACTTAATTGAAGTTGTGATACAGCGGCGGCCGCGGGGACCAGCTCCAGGCCTTCCTAATGGAGGTGGCAGATAAATGACTGCCGACTTTCTGAGGCATCCCATCCCGCTGCATCCTTCTGTTTCACCTCCTCCCGTTCCTGGAGCAGACGATAAGAGGAAAGAGTTTCTTTTCATATATAAAATGCCTCCGCTGCGGTGCAAATGGGCCAGAACATCGAGGTCCCCTGAGGCGTTCTGATTTTCTGCCTGCTGGAAATAAAGCTCAAACCTCGCGGCCGGCGCCATCTCGTGCGAGTGCTGTTGATTTCCAAACGCGCCAAAAAACTAAATATGCAAATGAATTTGAGTTAGTGAGCGTCGAGGAGTTCTCTTCATGACTCGAGAAAAATCTAAGGGCTTTTTAGACATTTGGAGCTTTGCGGGGCATGTGCCCATGGTTTAAAATCAACTCTCACTAAGTCCTGCTTCAAGATCAACTTTTTTTAGAATGTCAAATGACGTACATTTGGTCAGTTTGGGCACTTGGTTTGTCAGCCACGTGAGCTACAGATAAAATGATATTATGACAACATTAGACAGGCTTCCATTACTCTTCAAAATGCGTAAATTGAAATAGCGCATTGAAAATACGGCCAATGGAAACGCGTCAATTTGGCAAAAACTCTCATGTATCGCAAAAAAGTTTCACGCTCGTATGAGGTGTTTTTTCAAGCAATACCATAGACGCATATTTCGCAAAACTGAAATGGAAACTCTTTTTGTCGCATTTACAAGTCACGTGGCGTATAAAAAAGTCACATGTCCATTGGAAAGATAGGATGTGAGGAATTCACCTGAGGAAATATCTTATATGATGCTCAAATGCAGGAAAACGAGTGAGTGCAGTATGGAGATTTATTAGGAACAGTGAGGTCATATGAGAATATATAAGTCATTATAGAGAAATAGACATTTCTCTTCACTCTTTCATCACAGTAGGTGGCAGTGTGGCACTAAAGTTTGTTTGCAACCTGCCAGAAAACGTACAAAGAAGAGAATGACTTATCGTGAGAAGAATCAAAATACAATCGCATAACATCATTTAATGGAAACGCAGTCATTCCGCGATATTGTTTTAAATGACATTTAGAAAACATCGCTTAAATTTTGCACAAATCTGTAATGGAAACATGGCTAGAGATACCATCTCAAGAGTCTATTAGCCATGAAAATTAGCCATGGTTTAATTATAATAACCGTCTTTTTAGGTTTTATTGTACTTTATTACACGGCTCATTTGAGTGCTTGATTCTGATTGGCCAGTCGCGACATTCCAAGGGTTGTTCTGTTCAAATAACATCCGCTCAAAACTAATAACACCTGTAACCCGGATGCTGCAAATCATTTTGAGAGGGGCAGTTTAATATTACACAAAAATGAATGATAAATATGTCTTTTAATAACATATATGACATTATATTTACAAATGATTCAACCAAATTGCCTGTTCGTGATGTTTGAACGTCGTTTCTTACCTTAAAACAGAAACTAACTGGCTTTTCCTCGCAGAAGGACTGTATTCGGTAAAAATGTTTTTTTTTCCAGTTTTTTTTCTCATGTGGCAAGTAGGCGTGTAATAAGCGGGATAATGTACAAGCAGCCGGCTGTTATCGTGTCCGCTTTGCGTCGGTTCCTGATCACACTGTCGGGGCTTATTTCTGCCATAACAACCGGCTGCCTGTGCATTATCCCTTACATAGTCAAACCCTTAATTATAATTAATTAATGACTCTTATTATTTACCTGTGTGTTATTCAAACACCCAATGGCTTTTATCAAATGTTTTTTTTAAAGTGATTTCTAAGGTTTTTCTGTGGATTGTGCTAGTGAATCGTGACTTCTTGAGCTTGGAAAGAACACATAAACCACACTTGAGATGACTCATGTTGTGTATTTGAAGTGTCTTGAAGGGCATACCAACGGCTTTGGGAATAGAAAATAGAATATAATCCTTTTTTGATGATGTTTTTGACCTGTGCAATTTTTCTTTGTGGCCGTTCACAAAACTGCTGTACCAAACGCGTCTCAGGATGCTCGCTGACAAGTCTGTTCGTTGCCATAACAACCAGGATGCTTTAGCAGTGTAAAACCCAAGCAACACTCACGCCCCATTCAGACCGCCAGCGACACCCTGCTAAAAATAAAGGCGATGTAATTCATTTCAATGGTAGCCTAGCGACATTCAGTGACACGAGCGATAGTGACCATTGGCAACAGGAAGTGGGCGTGTCTAGCGACTCGACAAAGTTGAGATTTGCTCATTTTATGGAAATGATGAGCGACTTTCGGAAGCGACCTCCAATAGGAGTAAAGCAGCGTAAAGGAGCTCAGCCGCCTCTCGTCTGTTACTGCGGGGTTTGTTTATAAATGTTTCTAGGACGACCAAAGCTAGGAACGCCTTCTAATGACCTCGTAGCGAGTGACTGGCGACACGGTTGCTGGCGGTCTGAACGCAGCTTTATTGCTTTTGAAGAATAAAGAAAGTGATCAGTTTGAGTAAAAATGACAAAATTATGATTTTTGGGTGTACTATTTCTTTAACCGTGGTATTTGTGATAAAACTGTAAAAACACATGCGTACTACACCTTTACTTGAATAAAACCACGATTATATCTCTTCACTAGCAAATAATGTTATCTGTGACACAGACAGGGAAAAAATACATTTTATGCTTGAAAAAAGAAACAACACCAAACACCTGCTAACTAGCTGATCCTTGAGCCGTTGTTTAAAGTGTAGCGTCTCTTTAAGAGCACCTTCATGAACAGGTAAGACAAGATGAATGCACTGACAGAGGTATATGCAGAACTCACATGACCTCATTTCTCTTTTGAGGACGAACCGTTTACTGAGTATATCATCTCGCACCGCTCACGCCCATTTATCTTTTTAATACAGAAATAGATAATCGTGACTACAGCAGTTTTCCTGCTCATATAAATCACTGCTCGTGTGTGTGTGTGTGTGTGTGTGTGTGTGTGTGTGTGTGTGTGTGTGTGTGTGTGTGTGTGTGTGTGTGTGTTTCAGCGCTGGATCAGGATCAGGAGAGCGTCGAGGCTCTCATGCAAAGGTTTAAGGACAGTTTCCGGACCAACACCACGATGGAGATAACACACTTCCAGAACGTGACGCACAGCTCGTCCACCGGCCGGAGGAGAGGACAAACTCACACCAGAGGTTAGAAACACACAGTGATGTCACAGCTTAAACAAATCACTTCCCATGATCCTCTCTGCTCAGCCGCTGTTTAGCGCAGTGACGTGTCACCCGAGCACTGAGAGGAATGAACTCCTCACTGCCTCTCGTCCTCTCCTTTTGATTTCTGTCCACAAAAACACCTTTATCGTCTCTGCATCCATTGAAAACAGCAAACACAGTCATGTCTCGCGAGTTCTCCTCCTCAAAGCTGAGATTCAATGATGCCGAGAGGAAATCCAGCCGGAGAAATAAAAGGAAGCAAATGAATGTAATTCTCTGTGAAATATTTCACGAGACAGGGTCAATGTGCGTGTTAATACCTCTGCGTCTGTGCTTTGTGTTGAGAATTACTCCGTTCCTCTCGTGTGCTTCCCTCACTATTCCCGCTGCACATCTGCATGGATTTACATGCGCGCTTCGGACTCTTAAGCAGATTAAGACCTGGCACGGTGGAGGGAAAAACTGGACGTAGCTCAATGGGTAATGCGTTGTGTTAGCAAAGGTTTGATTGGCAGAGAACTCGCACACTGCTTCACTATACTGTAAAAGCATCTGCCGGATGCATAAATGTTAATGAAATGTGCTGAGGTTTTGAAAGGCATCCTAAAATCAAATCAAATACAATTCTTCAATAATAAAAACCTTTGGAGTTTGGAACAGCAGAAGGACGGGGAAATAGCCGGCTTTCCATCCAAGCAGCAACTTCAATTTATGCGGAAAAAATTGGCACGCAGCATAAACAATTTGTGAATAAAGCGGCGTATTCATGCCGTGCGTTTGGAAGAAGAGAATCATCACCTCCAGGAGAATATCAGTGAGATTTGTAGTCACTTTGGAAAGCACTCTGTTCAATATCATACATTACTTGTGATTTAGAGCACGCAGACGAGACGCTTTCACCAATCTTGTGTTTGCTTATAATCGACAACAGAATGAATGTGTTTCAAACGCTTTTGGGATGTAATGGGAGACTTTGACTCAGGCTATTCTATAAATGCACTGCAACTTAATAATTATAGCATACGATTCTGAGGGATTCTTTTGCATTTTTAATCAAATATCTTAAAATTCTAATCAAAATATGCAGATGGAATTCCAGCTGAGGATGGCCACAACATACGTTTGATCGGATTTTTAACAAGGGACGACCTAGAAAATGTTCACATGTGACCCAGCATAGGTTCATGTATGACCCAAGCGTTGGGTTTGTCCCTCAAATAACCCAACAATCACCCAAAAGCCTGTGTTGAAAACAGCCCAATATGTTTTGAAGATTGAATGAATTTCTGCACCGTGGATCTGCAACCGGGCTGACTTCATTTCCCGAAACAAGACAAGAGAGCGAGAGGTCTGGCGTCCGGTCAGCGCGTTGGCAGGTGCAGACATGAAGTGTGTCTCTGACGGTGTTTAGTCATGCTAACGTGACCCGTGACAGACACGACCATCTGTGTCCAGAGCCCAGAGGTCTGACACCAGCACTCACACTGCAATCCCACCATTGTGATATTTCAGCGGTTTTAAAGAGAAAAAGGCTTTAAATGTGGGAGCAAATTGATGTTTAGTCTCTGGAATCCCACAATGCATTGCAAATATGCCAGATATGTCAAGAGACGTTGACGTTCATTAAAAACTGACAAGTATTAAAAAACAGTTCACAGCATTTATCAACAGCGCATGATTTCTGATCATTTGAATGGCCGGCCTTCGGTACAGCGTGTGGCATTCAAGCGGCAGTAATAATACAAGAAAGAATATATTCAGGATGAATCTGACCTCAGATCACAGATGAAATTGCTGTAGTTTGTCAGATTGCTTCTGCACTTTTCTTTGATGTTCCTGGTCTTCGGTGAGTAATTTCACCCGCTCTCGTCTGCGTGGGCCGCTGGCGGTTTGATCTGATCACGTGAGTCTCTTCTCATTCTGATCCGGTGATAATTGGAGGAGTTTGACGCTTGTTTGTGAGCTTGAAACAGACAGAGGAGTCATGATGGTGTGTAGATGAGAAAATGAGCTCAGAGCTCCAGACATACAGCCGTGTGTTGGTTTATAGACATGAGAACTCTTTGCTGTGTGTAAAGGTGATGTTGTGTTTCAATGTTCGAATACTTTGAGAGAGCAGACCGGACAGAGAGCATAACACAACGTCTGGTTTATAATACTGAAGAGAAATCTGCAGAGATTTACCTAATAGTACATCCAGTTTGTTTGTAAAGAAAGTGATTTTTAGCAATAATATCTAAAGATAGACTAATGTTAATTTAATCTGCTTTGTCGACTAAATGAGGATTTATTTAAAGCGATGAGTCAAAAAGTTTTGATTGTAATTGACTGCATGTCAGACAGATCTGTGATTGCTGAGAGGACGCTCTGAGCACAAGTCTTTATTCACTTCATCTATTTACTGTCTAGAAGAAATTAAGATCTCATTTTCATATCTATGGGGTGTCAAATATACTGTTTTTTGAAATGTTGTTTTAAAGATTGTTTTAGTTGTTTATTGGGAAACACAGACACATTCACATGTATGTTTGTGTACTGTGCGTGTGTGGGTGTGTGTGCATGTGTGTTTATATACAGTGTGTGTGTGAGAGTGCGTGTAACTGTTTGTTTGTGTGTGTGTTCATGTACAGTGTTTGTGTGTCTGTCTGTCTGTGTGTGTGTGTGTGTGTGTGTGTTTGTATACTGTGCGTGTCTGTTTGTGGACATTGCGTGTGTCTTTGTGTACAGTGTGTGTGTGTGTGTGTGTGTGTGTGTGTGCGTGTGCGACACACAACTCATTCATGGAGGAGGCCACCAGGAGGCGCTGCTCAACGTAGAAGCAGATCTGATACACCACCTCACCTTCCAGGCCAGGTGCACACACACACACACACACGCACACACAGATATATGCAGTTATACACAAAGAAACAGTCTTACTTGATGTGTGGTTTTAACCGTGTGTGTGTGTGTGTGTGCGTGTGCGTGTGCGTGTGCGTGTGCGTGTGTGTGTGTGTGTGTGTGTGTGTGTGTGTGTGTGTGTGTGTGTGTGTGTGTGTGTGTAGCGGCGCTGCAGTACAGATTGCATATGCATGCAGAAACCGCATGAGCAATGAGTCGCGGTGTCTCAGCAGGTTTATAATTAGAGTGTCACTCCGGCCTCTGTGCTTCTTCTGGGTCAGGACAAGACTCACTGCAGCCTGCAGGAATAAACAGAACACCCACCGCTTACAAAACCATACCAATAAATCAATACATTCATCTCACCGCATTAACATGATGTACAACAAAACCAGACTGTGGTTTCATTGTGAAACTCGTCCATTACTCCTCAGTATACTCATCAGTGCTCTCTACTAAGACAAGCATTGCTCATACTTAGGCCTAATATTATAAGCATTAGAATTAGTATCTGTAGTGTGCATTAATATACGGCGTGTGTTGCTTATTCTGTACATTTAAGAGATCAGACTGGAACTCAGCATCTTAGCAACCAGATAGCAGTGCATTGAAAACTGCATTTGTAATGACCCCTCACATTTGTGTCGATAAATGGATGGAGGGAATATATGAAAAACTACAGTTCCTGGCACTGGCCAATCACAGCAGAGCATCAGTCATACATTTCCATACTTTTGATGTTCAGTCCCTAGGTAAAATTTAAGAATGTAGCAGTGGGAGCCATTAATGTGCATGTGAGCCTAAATGAGCCATTCATCAAAGTTTGAGGAAGTGAATGAATGTGATGAAGTCAGAGGAGGCTGAAGCGGCCGTAAACCTCACACCTGCTCTCAGCAATCGCTCTCAATGTGCAGTCATGACTCTCTGCACATAAAATGTGTCAAGCTTATTTGTAGTCCACTTATTAAGCCTTCAGCCACCCTGCGCGTGCTTGTTGCTTTTACTGCAAGGTCTTTGTCTCAGTCTACGCTGAAAATTACATTCTCGTGTTGAACTATTGTAGGGGAGAAATATAATAGTGGAAATATAACTGCAGGCGGGTTACAGTAAAAGCTGCTGCTATAAAGTCGATGAACTTCAAATGACAACATTGACATCGAAGACCATTACTACCACAGAGAGTTACATTTCACATGTATATATACATTGACACGTATGTATACTATTCTTATATAATAAGGTAAACTTTTAAACAATAAAGGTGCTTCACAATGCCATTAAGAACCATTTTTGTCTGAATGGTTCCATAAAGAACCTTTAACATATACAACGAACATTTCTGTTGCACAAGAAATGGAAAAAGGTTCTTTAGGTTATAAAAATGTTTTGTATACCTGTGTTCATGTGTACTCTTAAAGAGTACATTCCTCGAGATCATAAAAAATACATTTCATGAAGTGTTTAATTTTGCCGTGTTTGAATGTAAGCAATCTGCCAAGTTGTAAATCCGAAGGTGAACGAATAACAAAGTTATTAGCTTATAAAAAAGGTAATCGACTCTGAATCACGCGAACAAGCCATGACCTGTCCGAATCTTTAACCACAATGTACCTACGTCACTAGAAAAATCCCCGCCTACTGACTGCGAAAACTTAACTCTCTCCTCCCCAAACACTGTACTAGCTCGTTCGTGACGTGTGCATCATGTCTAAGAGAAGCTGTGTTCTATGTAGTGAAACTAAGTCAGTCTTATTTTCACTACCAAAGGAAGAACTTCTGAGGAAAAAATGGTTACTATTTATTTTTCAAACGACACCAAAGGAGTATAAACCGAACGTTTTACTTTGCGCGCGTCATTTTACCGAAGATTGCTTCATCAATCTTGGCGCCTTTACTGCAGGATACATTAAACGTCTTTCCTTAAAAGATGTTGCAATACCAACTTTATTTGGACCTGTAAGCTCCACCGAATCACAACCTGTAAGTGTGACTCTTTATTTTTGTCTTTACTTAAAATTAAATTTGTGTGACGTTATCTCATGTCTGTGTTTAGCTAACGTTACCGTTATTTTTGGGGTTGTTACTGTTTGTTTACCTAACGTTAGCTATAAACTCGTTGCGCTAATGTAAGTGTTCAACCATATTAACTCGCAAAGTCTTTATTTCAAGAACTGCGTGGTGTACTATAGTTATAATAACATCTGAAGATACGAACACCGTACACTGTATGCCGTGATAACTAACTGTTACAAGAGAAGTGTCTAAAACAGTCCTTTTTCTTACTGGCATCTGTATAAGGATTAAAGAATGATTCGTCAGACTCGGGCTCGAACTGGTAAGGTAAAATCGACGCCATCTCTCTCTATACACTGTTAATATCCAACCAGCTGCAAACCGTAATACAGCAGTAATGATAGGCGGTCCATTTGCGACACACGCTGAACGCGTTTGACCAATCACAGCAGACTAGACCATTTGACCAATCACAGCAGACTAGACCATCTGACCAATCACAGCAGACTAGACCATTTGACCAATCACAGCAGACTAGACCATCTGACCAATCACAGCAGACTACACTATCTGACCAATCAGATCAGACTACGCTGGCGGAAAGGCGGAGATTACACAGATGAATCGCGGAACGAATCATTTGAGAGTCAGTCAAGAAGTAAGGTAATAAAAACTGCTTATTATTACGAAATAATAGTATTTTTACATCATGTATGTACATAAACTTGTTGTCGGACACTCCATAAACCAAAATAAGCCCTTAAAAATATTGAGGAATGTACTCTTTAAAGATTCAGGAGATTGTTCGCTTTCCATGGTGCTGAACTGCAGTGAGTTTCTCTGGTCGCTGTCCTTGGTGCTGAACTGCAGTGAGTTTCTTTGTCCGTGGTGCTGAACTGCAGTGACTTTCTCTGATCGCTGTCCTTGGTGCTGAACTGCAGTGAGTTTCTTTGTCCGTGGTGCTGAACCGCAGTGACTTTCTCTTGTCGCTGTCCTTGGTGCTGAACTGCAGTGAGTTTCTTTGTCCGTGGTGCTGAACTGCAGTGAGTTTCTCTGATCGCTGTCCTTGGTGCTGAACTGCAGTGAGTTTCTTTGTCCTTGGTGCTGAACTGCAGTGAGTTTCGGTGTCCGTGGTGCTGAATGTGACTTTACTGCAACCGTTTACACTGAGAACGGTCACTCACGCTCGCGGATGCCCAGACAGGTGAACTGGCTTAGCAGGTGTGATGCTGACCCATCTGGACCCTGAAAGAGAGAGAGAGAGAGAGAAGAGGTGTGAAGGGCATCAACGGTCAGGATGGAGATCAGTAAAGATACTGTGTGACTGCTGGAGACGTGAAGAGATGTCACTGCACACTCATTAGCAAGAAAAGGAAAGAACAGAGATTGGGAGAGACAGAGAAGAGCAGAATGACAATAATCAAACATGTTTGCTTTCATTTTTTATTAAACGAATAATTAACATATATAAGATTATATTGACAAATTATGAAAGTAAAATGCTTTATAGCTGATACTATATTATGGTCTTTCACATGACTGAACCCCACTCTATCAACATCCAGGGCAGTGATCAAATTATTCACTTTACTAAGTTAAATATGGCTTTACAAATTATTAGTCTGTATGTGTTTTGTGTTGTATTTAGCTGTTTTGTTGGTTTAAATACAGTATAAATTATCTGGGTGTTCATTGACAATAGAAGTCATTTCAGCTCAAATCACTGCTGACCGGGTCTTTCAGTGGCATGTTTGAGTTTCTGGGCTGTCGCCTGCCAAGAATCAATGCCTCCAGCTGCCAGTGTCTGGATCCCATCCGCTGTGGAACGCTGGGAAAATTACACAACTCCAGCGTACAAAAGTACACAAACAAAACTCTACTGTGTCTCTACAAAACACAGTAAACTCACAGTCATCTGTCAGAGGAGAAACTGTAATCTTCATTCGAGTGTTCTGTACTATGTTATCAAAGAAATAGAATGTTGATAAAATGATCTTTGTTCTTTATCTTTGGTCATTTGTTCATAATTCGGGTGTTTGTGTTTTTGAGGTTGGTGGTGATCATTTACTGGCCAAATGTGGGCAGTCATGGGTGTGTTGTCCCAAGTTTATTGTTTCTTATTTTGAACTGTACGTTTACAGTAAATTCTTTTATAAAGAGCTTTTAGAAATATTTTTTTCATGATGTGGCCTCTATAGTGTTTAAATTCTTAATCTACCACAAACTAATTAAAATGTTCCCTTTCAGGCACACTAGAACGGCTGACTTCTAAGATGTTTTAGAGAGAAGGCTAAGTCTCTTTCCTTGTGTTCTTCTCTGTCCTGCTTAAAATCCATTTTCAAAGTATCCTGGAATCTCTCACACGGTTTATATATCCCAGAATCCCGCTCTGTGTTGAGTGTCTGTGCCTGCTGTTCTTAATATGAGTGTTTAAAATAACCTGCACATAACACAAGAACACGGCAGGGCTCCTGTCACAAACAGCTGTTTGTTGACTCATTGGACGACTGATTGTTTGTTTGGAGTTTGTCTTTGTTATTTTGAGCTTCACAGATGTCCAGCTGGAAGGTTTAAAGTGAGATGGCAATGAAGTTCTGAAGGACACCGAGGGTTCACGCTTCAGTGATACAACCATAACTCTCAAAAATAAACCTCCATTCTGTGTTAAATTCTAAAAACAACAAGCAGTATAGAGTCAAGAATGGTGTCTTCACTTATTCCGTTTAGTTATTTTGATGCTCACTGAAGTAAACAGCAGTGTTAAAGCTTAAAACGATCTATAGAAATATAAAGAGAAGCTGGCGTTCATTGAGGAAACTCCGAGAAAAAAACATGTTGATTTTTGTGCTATGGCCCAAGAGATTTAAGAGCTTATGGTCAGAAGCCTAAAAACAATTTTTATGAAAGAAATGAGATCAGCTGTGTTAGATGCTTTCGAGTGAGGATCTTCTGTCTCTCCTCATCTATCATTTAACCGTGTATGATATAACAGTTTGATCTCGAGGATCGGACATCTTAATCTCAAAGTCATTCGCGGGAAAATCAGTTTTTGTGTGTGCTGCGATAAATCAGCTCAAATTGTGAAAGAGTGGTTCACATCATTTTCACACATGGATTGGCCACCACAGAGTCCACACCTTATCCCCATTGAGAATCTTTGAGAATGTGCAGGAGAAGACTTGAATCCCATCATCAATACAAGATCTTGGCGAAAAATGTATGCAACTCTGGACGGGAAAAACATTCTGGACATTGCAGAAGCTTATCGAAACGATGTCACAGCGAATGCGTGCTGTAAATATTAGAGTGAGAGACTTTTTTTTGGCCGGGCAGTGTTTAACAGTGGTCTGTGAGGAGCGTTTTAGTGACGAGTACAGAAAACGCTTGAGTTTTGACATCAGCAGAGAACGTGCAGTTCAGCGCTTCTGAAGGCAACGTCACTCTCAAGACTTGGTCCTCTCCTAACAGAAGACGTCTTGTGTTCTGATCACAATCAAACAAGTCAAGTCTGTGTCAGTCGCTCACATACGTCTGGACGAGACCAAAATCAAAAGTCTCTAGAGAGAAAAGTGCCTTTATTGTGTTTAAAACACAATTCCTCTTTCAGGAATCATACGAGTGCGGAAAATCAAAGCAAATTGGATTTTCAAAAAAAGAAAATGTTAAAAGGGAAAGTAATGAAAACATAAAGAAAGCCTTTGAATGAAAACTAAAGCGTGAATCGATGTGATTTCAGCAGCACGTCTACTACAAACACCCCGTACGGTTTATATCGCACATATATTTAGGTTTTATTTAGAGTAAAACATCTGGATGTGTTGCAGGCTAGATTCAAAGCCGGATTATAGACCCACTCTGACCATCACCATAGTAACATGTTTCTGCTAGACCTCATCGTTTCTGCATGCAGTACAGAACAAAAAGTTCTCTTCTGTATTTGTTTGTCTTCGAACACTAAGCTAATTTACACTCAGGACAGAAGAGGGCTGGATTATAGAGCGGGTCACTGGGGCTCCTGACATTCCGTCAGCTTCAGCGGAAAAAAAACAAACCCCTGCAGATTTAAATCCGTGACAGACACAGGATCAGGAAAAGCATATACATGCACATAAAAAGGAAAACACATTTAATCCATTGGCCATAAGGATGTTGTGTTCCACAGAAGGAAACCAAGGAACGTTTTTTTTTCCTAACGTAGCGTCTCACTGATCTTCGTCTTTCTCCGTGTAGTTTATCACGCATCTGACATGCTGTGCGATCGCTCTATACAGCCGTTTGGAAAAAAATCTCTTCAATTGCTTCACTTTATAAAGCTCTGTGAAGTGTGCACTCCCACAATGCACTGCGACACAATCGAGCGCGCCGGCTCTTTAATTTCACACGCTCGATAACCGCACGAAAGTGAAACTTCACAAGGCATTTCATCACACGTGCTAATTTTGTTTTCTCGAACAGGATTTATTTGCGGAATAGTCGAGAGAAAGAGGCGTTCTCTCGCTCTTCATTTACATTAAGCTCTTAGGGAATGGAACCAATCTTTATTCATGCTCCTTTCTGTTTCCTCTTCCGTCTCTTCTCTTCAGCATCACACACAATAGCTTTGATCTTGTGTTCGGAGTTCTGTAGAGTTTCACCACGGATCCGGTCGGCATCGTCTCTCAGGTCAGCTTTGATTCGGCTGGTAATTGGGTTTTGCCGCTCCAGTTCCTTCTTTATTAGCGTGCGACTGTGTTCTTAGTCCTTGAGACGTGTTTTATTGAAAATATCTGCAATGTTGAGCTCAGTACAGTCAGAAATACACAATCATCGGCCATCAAGTGTCTGTGAAAATAGGCTTCTGTAGATGATTTATAAATGATGAGAGTAAAATCTGAATTATCAGTGGATGACACATCGATGTCCTGGTGTTACTGTAGTGTTAAACATCTGCAGCCGTACCGCCGCCTTGTTTTTTTGAATATTTGCAATGTATTTCTAGAAAAAATCCATCCAAGGTAACGGATGAGTTGAGATGAATAGTCTTCATAATTCATGTATTTATTTGATGCTGTATTTGTGTGTGCTGTGGATTTTGTGTGTGTATTAGAGTAAAACATCTAGATTAGTCAAATGTAAAACATACGTAATTGACAAAACAGGCACCCGAAGTTTCTGTGAGGTGAAGTGTGCTCATTTATTTTAAATGATGACACAGAATTTCTCAAGCATGGACGTGAATGCACTAGATTAACGTGAAATGCGTTTTAGGAGTCTATGGAAGAGATTTATGTGTCAGCTGAGTCAAACTTTAACCCCACCGTAATGTGTTTAAGTGCAAAATTAGCACCTTTCTGAGCACACGGTTTTCTTGCTGGTTAGCTGACAGACGAGTACTTTGAGTTTGTTAGTTATGAGGAATGAATGGAAAGCAAGTGGGAGGAGATAAATGAAGTGACATCACAATGACATCACAGAAAGAGGATAGTACTCAAGAAGCCTCTGTTGGGCACATACAGTAACATAGTAAAACATACACACACAAATATATTTTATTAAACATTGACTGTTAATATATCAAATCATGTAACAAATATTAAAAATATCTAGAATAATACATTGTTAATAAATTGCAATATTACTGTATATTGAGTAATATATAAGGAATTGCCACATTTCATATCGCTGATGTCATTCTGAAACCTTGTATCTCCATATTTAGTGATTTGTATTTTTTTGTCATAAATCATTCTTATTAGTCACCCTTTATGATTGCCATTGGGTTTTGCAAATATCTAACTAATAAAAAGTTTTTAAAAAGTACTTTTGTACAACAAAGTATGTAATCATTTAAAAAGTACAGCGCTTTTTCCACTTCCTGAAAAACTGTGTGCTTGGAGATCAGAGGTTTCGTATGGACAGCGATGATATATTGAAAAGTATTTGATTCCGGTTTATTATTATTTTAATATATTACATTATATTTTCATGATATTTAGTAAAGTTTCCATGTGACTCGTCTGAAATGTGTAGGGTACAACGGGGCAAAAGGCTCCTTTGATTTGATTTTCCTTTAAACCAGAAAGAAAAACCTTCCAAAACATTCACTTTTCCCTCTGCATGTGGTTATTCAGCTCCTCTTTGACACGATCGCAGCGCAAAATTGTTTTGATGCTAATTTTATCCATTGTTTGATGTTTTTCATCATTTTATCGATATTTAAGCATTACATGAGAATCACTAGAATTACTCAATATATTTGAGATAAAGGTCTTGTTAATGATTTTCAGTTTTGTTCAAGTTCATTAAAGCAACAATTTTTCAGTAACAGAAGAATAAGTCAAAGTATGGTATTTGGGGGCTAAAGGCACACTAAATTAACATGAAAATAAACAGCTGGCTGACGTTTCCATTTGTTGACATGACATGGTTAGATTCAGATGGTAAATATATATTAAGTTGGGTGTCCACCTTAGAGATAATCACCATGTTTATAATGAAACCATTAGGCCTTTATTTAAAAGATTATATTAAGCATATCATTTATTGTTACTACTGTAAATCTATATTAAATTATTATGAGATCTCCAATGCTGATATTAACATATTTTATTGACAGTATATTTATTGATCAAAAATGAATTATTTTAAACAAAAATGAGTAAAAAATGAGTTTTCTGTCTGCAATCATACATTATGGGTGTGCCTTTAGCCCCGTTGTACCCTAAATACACATGTTCATCAAACTCTTTCAGACACATCACACAAGGTGAGAGAGTGACGTGTGTACGGTACATGCTGAAGATCTCTGCAGGTCTCTTTATTTAAAGAGCGATGTTTATTTCTAGAGTTTCCATCTTCAAGAGAAGAGAAGAAAAGCACAGCTGGATTTAGAAATCTGGAATTTGGCAGCAGGAAAACCTGACTTTTGAAAGTCAACACTGAAGAACTGGACATCGACTGAAACCCAAACAAAGATTTACTCCAGACAGGGCGGATGAGAATGTTTACTGTGAACACATGTAATGATCCTCATGCAGATGCAGATGCTAACGTTGTGTCGTCAGTGACCAGTGATGCTCCTCCTTTTCTTTCATCTTTTACTGATGTTGAATTGTCAGTAGATCTGACCTCTCTCAAGACATAACACGCTCAAATATCAGCTCTCACCTCATTCTGAACTTCTGTATCTACAAAAGCCACATGAATTTCACATTTGATCATTGGATCACATGTGAATCTCGTGTTATTTAATCAAATATTGTGTGTATTTGTATGATTAGAACAAATGCACATCATTCAGTTGGCTGTGTTGGTGATTTTTTCGAGGATTTGTAAACGCTCCGCATTCTCTTTTTCATCCCAAAACTGGACCAGATGTGAAGATGTAATGCCGAGCGTCAGGCTCCTGTCGTCCCGAACACAAACCCACAGCTAATGATGTCTGTGTTTGTCACATTAGACCTGTTACACGTGTACGCGTGTAATGTCCAGCGCTGTAAGAAAGAGTCCAGATGGCATCTGCTCGGGAGAGTGCGCTGTTAGTGTGATGAAATATACGGACTGTCTCTATATCTGTCACATCACGCTGCTTTATGGATGACACGGGCTTCTTTAAGCACTGATGAATAATGAAGATCTGCTTTAGAAACTGTCAGCCGTGATAATAAGTGAGAAAGTCTCTGGGACGTAATAAAACCACACTTGGCTTGTGAAAATCCTAGAAATCTCGGTGTTGTGTTGTAATGTTTTTTGCTGTTGTTTGGCAGGCGGTGCTGTGCTGGAGGAGCTCACCATAAGTACACCACTTTCGTTCCTTTCCTGATACTTTTGCTCTCTTATGACTCTGTTGGAGAGGACGCTATGGATGGGCACGTAGGGGGCAGAGAGATGGCACTGGGATCGAGGCTATCCGCTCGGACAATGCCATTCGCTTTCTCATTTGAGCGATAAAAGGGATTTAATCCAAGAGCAGAATACGTTTTAAATCTTAAATCACACGGGAATATTTGTGGCAAACAAAACATTGTATATGTCAAAATTATCAATGTTTCTTTTATTCCAAAAATCATGAGGATATTAAGTAAAGATCATGTTCCATGAAGATCTTTTGTATCCAAACTTTATTTTTGTGAGTGGATGCAGCAAAATGGGCAGAACCACACCTACAAACATCACTCGCTGCTGTCCGCTCTTTGAGAATGACCCACTCAAGGTTTAGCAGGTTTAGCACAGACAAACATCACTGACTTTTACTTCTAGTCTGAAACATCATCAGAGACGCATGAAGTGAATGTTTTTGGGTCAGATCAGAGCTTTACAGAGTCTCTCTCTCTCTCTGTGTGTGTCTGTCTACAGCTCCAGGCGTGTTTGGCCGTCAGGGAGATTCTGGATCCGAGATGGATGATGACACACAGATGAAGTTCTACACTGAACACAGAGGCCGACGGCGGAGCAAAGGTGCTAAGATCATTCTCACACACACTTTACACATTCAGACTGACGTGACACAAGGGTACCAGCTGAAAGCACTTTTAATGAATCCGGTACAAACAGGTTTGGTTTTAAAACCAAGTAACATGTGTCAGTCGCAGTTTGCTGGTTTCATCCTCAAAATGAAACCGCTCAATAAAAAAAACAATGGGCTTCCTAGTCTGTTTTATAGTTATTAATAATCTCAAATTGTCCATAAAGAAAAGACATTAGTTTGATGTATATGTCTCATAATAACTTTGGTAACAGGGTTGACTAGTTGAGCTGGACACATGCTGCCAATACAACAATGGCTGTAGAAGTTACTCGTCTCCTGTAGTGTATAAAGGCTCCATTTGCTTTCATTACTTGATTTTAAGAAACGCTTTATTTCTGTTATGCACTAAATCATTTAGAGCGCAGAAGTCAAACAGGGCTGATAAAACTCATTTTTCACGTAATGTGACGTTATTTACTCAAAACCAATCACAACCAAATCACACAAAGAGTCACAGACAAATGGTTATACTGTATTTACAACAAGGTCCAACACAACGTCTCGCTAGATATTTTCCATAACAATAATTTGGTGGTCTTAGTAAAGCTGAACTATCTTCTGGTTGTTCAGTGCGCAGGAAAAAAAGAGTTACAGTCCAAACCTCGTGCTGGATATGTCTATAACATTTATAATATTCAGCTGTCTCTCTCACAGACAGAGTTTGACCATTATAATCAGAGGTGGGTAGTAACGCGCTACATTTACTTCGTTACTTTTACTTGAGTAACATTTTGGAGAATATGTACTTTTTAAGTCAAATTAAAAGTGTGTAGTTTTACTCTTACTTGAGTAAATTTCTAATAGAAAATCTGTACTTTTACTTCGTTACATAACTTACATTGCGTGACGTTCCTTCGTTCCTTCATTTTAAAATATGCTTTTTAAAACGCGTTGTTTATTTCAAGGTTGTCGTCTCTTTTTACGGGCATTCCCGAGTGATCGATTCTTTTGAGTCGATTCCTTTGAAAGCATTAATTGAACAATGGGCCAAACCACTTGAATAGGCTAATGAATCAGTTCAAATGATTTGTTCAGTTCGCAGCACGATCTGAATCATCTGAAGCAGGATTACTCACTCCTCGTAGCGCGAAACTTAAGAACACGCAGAACACAAAGAGCGTTGGATGAAGTGGATATGAATCTATATCTATACAATCAAAACTGCAAATGTGTCATATTGTTTGCCAGCAATGATAAATGCCCGCCATATGCGCGCACCCGCGACCTGTTCGTCAGACACAGCAACATGCGCGTTACCTGTCAGACACAGAGACGTGGGCTTGCAGAAATATACATTTGAAGAACAGAAGGAAGAAAACTTGTTGATGGGCGTGTGGTTCACTGTTTACTGTTTGTTTACAAGTAAGAGCGTTTCACAACACACACGTGACACAACACGAGAACACATGAGCTTTGTTCAGAAATGTGTATTTCATTTAAGAGAGCACTGCAGATGTTCTAGATCATCTTAGGAAATGCTCTGAGTTTAGTTCATGCTTTAGTTTGACATGGTCTATTATTCTAAATAAGTTGTGTAAACTACATTGACATCAGGACTAGATGAAATTTACAGAAATGCTCGTCTCTTCTGTGTTTGTCTATTCTTTAGTCTCTCTAGTATATTGCAAAGATATCTGCTTATGATAATTAAAAATATTGATTAAAATGTAATATTAAAATATTGGCGTTAATATTCATTTTATGTAGTAGGCCTATATAATCAGATACAAAGTAACTAAGTAACTAGCTACTTGAGTAGTTTTTTCATTGCATACTTTTTTACTTTTACTCCAGTAATTTTTAAAATAGTGACTTTTACTTGAGTAACAATTTCTCTAGTTACTTGTACTTTTACTTGAGTAAAGATTTTGGCTACTCTACCCACCTCTGATTATAATAGATCTGTGTGGAGTTTGTGTACCCATCTGGCTTTTATTGACTCTTTTCTTTAATAAGTCAATGAGCTGTAACACTTTCAGGCGTGAGGAACAAAAGCTAAGCTCTTTAGCGAGCGGGTTACACAGGTACCGTCACACAGAGTCACACAGGTTAACTCAATGGATATGATGTGAATAATTTCAATCACATCAAGGTATTTATTTAGCGTGTGCCCAACGTCTTGCTTTTTCTCATTACTGCTCAGTGTGTGTGTGTGTGTGTGTGCGTGCGTGCGTGCGTGCGTGCGTGTGTGTGTGTGCGCGTGTGTTGTTCTCAGACGAGTCTCGTCACAGGCTGTGGGTCGTTGCTGTGCATCTCTCGCATCACTTTTTCACACACAAAGAAGAATGTTTGTGTTCTGAAATGACGATCCAGTAAATCTAATCCACTGTGACCAAATGTGCCGCTGTCTTTGTTTACGCTTCAAAGAAAGCACACATAAAAACATTGGATGTTGAAACTGAGGCGGAGTCCCTCCTGCATCCACACGTGGAAGCAAACGTCACGACACGTTGGGCTGGAAACAGAGGAGGACGCATCAGTCATGTCCTGTTGTTCTTGTATCAGGGTTGAGAGACAAACAACTGCAGGTAAAGATGATTAGCTCAGCGTGTAACATCAGAGGCCTGCAGTCACAGTAATCCATCACAACGGCCCGCTGGGAATTTATAATACCGCACAAACCGCACAGCGCTCTTCTCTTCTCACATCGTGACTTTAATGACACAACGTGGAAATCACTTAAACTAGAGTTCTGTTTCAAAACCTACATCCCCAACAATTCTGGATGGAAAGTTTTAGGTCGGGTTTATTCATATCTGACTCAACCGTGGGTTGAAACAAGCCAGAACTGGTTAAATGTAGCGAGGCGTCACAATGACACTCTGTAAAAGTTTATATACAGACATGGAATTTGTTTTTGACTGTTCCAAATGTTCGTGTAATCAAAATTTCTAGATGTATTGTGGTCATTTCAAAAATGATCATTTACCTAAGCACATACCTATAAATAGTCACTAAGAGACTAATCGGTTTTTTCAGTTTTGACTGAGTTTATGTGTTTAAGTAAAATGGTGAGTTTTGTTTCATTCTGTGAGCTAGTGACAACATTTCTCCCAAATTCCAAATGAAAATATTGTGTTTTATTTGCAGATAATTAAAGCGGGACAAACAGGTAAAATGTTTTCCCAAGTTCAGGTTGTTTAAACAACACATTACTGCTGTTTTTACATGTTTTCGAATGAGTATAATGGAACAAGCCTGCACTTTAGTTTCGTCCATGTATTGTAGAGTAATAACTAATAAGATTGTGTTGAATGCACAGTGTGCATTCTGCAAGTTAGGCAGCGGAATAAACGTGATAGCAGATTTATATTTTAAAAACCATAGATCAAAACACACACCAGTCTAATGAAATATGCCGAGTTTTGGAAGTTGAGGATACGCTCACATCCGACCCGCGAGCGACGGGAGAATCCAGACCAAAAGTCTTGACTGATCCCTGTAGGCCGAGCGCTGGAACTGCCGTCAGGATTTCATCATGAAGAGAGACCGTGCGTTGGGTTGATTTGCTGAGGAGTTCAGGTGAGAAAATCACAGCTACTAAATCAACTTCACACAAGTGTGATGCTCTGCTAAGCTTCGTCAAGAACTCACCGATACGTGCTGATGTTCCAACACAATCTCACGGCAAAACCAAACACCAAAGTATTTTACGATGTGGCTAATTCGTGCCATCTCATTCGTTTATGATTCACAATGTAGGAATTCAGCCAACTGGTAAAATAGTTAGGAATTCCCTTGAGAGCAGGATTCATATTCCTGAAAGCAACAGACAGGCAATGCGTGAATGATGTTTGAAGTGATGCTCGCACAATATTTTTGAGATATTCATATTATAGTTGCATAAGCAGTAACATTGTTATTGTAAAAAAATCACAGTTCTTGTGAGAAAATCTTTCCAGTATCAATATTGTCAACATCGGTAGTAAATCATGAGGACACATTTAGAGTTTCAGATCGGTGTTACTTTAGCGTGCGTGTTGAGTTTGCGTCTGTTTATTTGGCGTCACGAGGTTTTTATTTACTGCACCTGTGTGTGAATTCATTTATGGCTCATCCGTCTGTTTCAAGTCTACTCGGCTGGCGTCCGCCGTACGGTTTGGTAAATATCTCCTGTCCTCCCCGTCAGGATGTGCGTGCTGTAGACGGGATGATGGAACAGATTGCTCCAAAAGAAAGGTGCGATTGTGTGAATGTTGCACAGGTGTGACCTCTGAGAAGAGATGATGTGTTTGTCTCTCCATCAGCACCAACAACAACAAATACAAATACAAGCATCTGCTGCGAGCCTCTCAGCTTCTTGAAAATCTGCTTAAGTTTGACTTACTCCTCTTCACCCGCCCGAGCATCTCTAACACTTCAGCGGGTGTATCTTACCACAGTTTCCAAGACAACACGCTCCATATTATTTTTAGACTTGATCTAAACACGGTTATCTAAGTCAGTCTGAATAATGATGGGAGGCATGATCTGTTTGGAATGTCTTAACAAGGACCTGCGTTAACGAAGAATAGAAGAAAGAGGTCAGAGGTTTGTGAAGAAAAGCATTTCTCATTTGTGAAATTGTTTTGCTCACACTTTGTGAAGTCAGTCTTTAGTCATTTCTCTCTGGATGTGGATAGTTTAGCACGCCGAGGCTTTAGTTTAACCTCTGTCTCTCAGATGAATCGCTCTCGTTGGACGCTGAACTATTTTTTATATTCCACGTAAATCAGATCCATCAGAATAAACTCCGCAGAGCTCAACGCTGGACATCTGGATTCATTTTATAGTCGGGTAGTCTTCAGAAAACATCAGGGGTTGCGTTTGTGGGACATGTATAAAACGCTTCTCATTCCCCCATCATCACTGAAGTCCACCCGCCGTCTCTCAGACAGACCGAGCGTTCTATAAGAAGAAAGAACACAATTCTCAGTCACATGTCCTTTTTTGATGCTGGATGGTTGTGTTTTTTCTCTTGAATGAAATTGCTCTTTTAGGGATTGGTGTGATTAAAACGGCAGGGATTCAGATTCAGAGTCAAATGTTTCAGCTGAGAAGAGAAAAGACTCGTTGGAGATTATGAAGAGGTGAACTTTACAGTCTCTTTAATGCAGTGCCGATCCTGGACGTCTGTGGGCCCTGAGCAAACTTGTGAGGGGCCCTTACAAATAATGAAAATCAGATATAGGCCTTAACATGACTGTAAGAAATAAAAAATAAAAAATCAATTAACACACTTAAACGAATGAAGACTGAAAGACAAAAAAACCCCATTAAACATTTAATATACAGATATACAGATATTTCCCACTGTCTCTGAGGAGGCCGGTCACATGACAAACAAAGCTGATCCTGATTGGTCCTCCTGTGTGCATTCAAAGTGCTGATGGCTCGCAGATAGAACCTTATACACTCAAAAAAATGATTTGTTGGATTTACATAAAAAAGTAGTGTCAAGTGGTTCCACGCAAATATGTTGAGTAGTTTCTACAATTAACAATTTAGTTGTATGAAACTTTTTTGAGTAAATCCAAACCATTCAGATTGTACCAGTAATTTGAAGTTAATTAAACTCAATATTTATCCTTCTCAATGGAACTTTTTGTTGTCGTACATAAATGATATACAGACTTACTGCATGTAAGTCAAAACACAACATCAACACAATCAGATGAGAGGCATCTCAGTACTGGCATTGGCACAGTTAAAGCTCATTGAATGATGCGAAAGACATCACGGGCGCACTTTAACCTCTCACAGCCTAACCACTCTTCTAAACAATGGTCACCCTAAAACTCAAACTCTTTTACACCTCAAAGATAAATCAACATGAAGTCTTTATCTTTACTGAAAAACACTTCAAACAACACTACATTTCGAAACTGTCTGAATGCAGTCTTACGCAAAGCATGCTGGGAACTGAACATCTCCCTCAAGCAGTCGTGTTGAATGAACTTGTTTATATTAAGTAAGCTCAACAATAGGTCCAATATTTGACATTGACCAGTCAAACACTCGTTCAGTAAAGCCGACAGTACTACATTTTGAGTATAAATAACATAGTTAACTTACGTTAATGTAGTTACTTGCATTCTTTAAGTGCTGTGAACAAGGATGGGTTTAGTCAAACTAACAACAGCGACTTTTTGAGTGTAGAACCAAATTATCATTCGATTTTGTAGATGTTTGTTTTCTTAAAAAGTCCAGAAATGTACACATTTAAAAAAAAAAAACCTGGCATAATGTAAATAAGTTGTCACAGGATAAGAATATGCGATTAACTCAATTTTGACAAAACATGTCAGATAGAACCTTTTAATTGTAATGCGACGGAATACTGTATGTCACCATGTTTGAAATGAAGTGCTTTTATATACTTGCTGTGGTTTCGATTTGTATAAGTAAGTGTGTTTTATTTACTTTGGTGATGGATGAATAAGCTTTTTGGAGTTATGGACATAACAGAGACTTGGTGTGTGAGGTCAGGCGATCTATGACGTGTGTGCTTGTCTCTCTGTCTTCTCACAGGTTGTCCTCAGAGTCCCATGAGTAAAGCCACATTAACTCTGATCACTGTCTGCACGTGTGTGGTGGCCGTGGTGTACGGCACGCAGACGTCCTGTCCTCTAACTGTGAAGATCACGCTGCATGTGCCGGAACACTTCATTGCTGATGGTGAGAGACACAACACTGCCGTACAATTCTGTAGCAGTGTATACTCTGTTACACTTAACCACTTTACATGTCAGAGATGGAAGATGCGTTTGTTTGAATGATGAACTGAATCTGCTCAGATTTCTCTCTTGCATCACTCAAATGCGCAGTTATGTCATGCAGAAACACATTTAGCGCTCCTGGTGGTTTATATCTGATTATATTTGACTTGAGCTGACAATCATGTTTTGTGTTTTTAAAGCATTTGTTTATGAGTTCAGTGAAACTTGCATCAGTGTAATGATCGACTGACTGCTTCACGGCGCAGAAATAACAACACATAATCACAGTCAGAATGAGTTGAGAAGTTTGAAAAACAAATGTCACCCACTATACACTTGTGTCAATGCTGAAAGTTACATTCGTAGGAATCATACACGGAATATGTTTTACTTTCATAATTTCTCCTTTGTAGAGTTGTTTGATGTTTGTTTATGTAATAAGATGAGATTAAATGTTCATTTCCATCCTGTCATGTTGAATGTGATAAGAGCACAATGACTGCTCGAGGGGCTTTAATCCCCATGCGAGTGACCGTGGTCAACGTCCAGACCCTCGTTCATCCTCCTGCCGAGAGGATTACAACTCAACAAACACATTTCATTTAAAGATGTTCGTATCTTTACACACACATCAGACGACATGACGGACAGACAGACTTACCGTGCGTCCGAAATCGCCTGCTTCTGTGCTATATATGATTATGAGTCATGGGTCGTATGCCCCAAACCTCAGTACGCACGAAACAGTGGGCGAGAAACACCCGGATGGTCTACTCGGCTTCTGTCGAGATTTGTGAGTGTGCATCGGATGGACACTTCTCTATCCCATGATGCCACGGGAGCCGAGCAAACTTAAAAATGTATTTAAATAAAAATAGCAGAAAACTTCAAAGCGGGTATCCTTTTTAAATGTAAATACAGATGAATGAATTTCTCGTGAATAAATGATGTTTAACGACAAATGTTAAACACATTTAACATTTCTCAGACTTGTCTTGTTTTTATGCCCAGTTATCTAACTCAAAGCACACTCTAACACTAACCCGAAACGAAAACCGCACTTTTACAAATTTGAAAACAATCACTATATTTGATAGCGTCTTTACAGATGAGGACATCCCCAGAGGTTCGCTCACTTCTGGGTACAATTTTGTCCCAAGAATATAGTTTACTGGATGCACACACACACCGTGAGATAAGACGCGGAATGCGCAGCACTATAGAAGCGCGGAAAACCAAATGAATGAACAGCTACTGTGTGTTTTGGAATTTTTGGAACTGTACAATACAAGTTTGCGCTTGAATGAGGACATCGGGAGAACCGCTGTGTCATATCTCAATTCAAGTTGGCATGTCAGGTGCGTTTTAAGTCAGCTAGCTTTGTTGTAGGTAGGCAATATGTGTGTGAACTGTTTTCTTCCTCCTCTAGCCTCCTCCACTACTTTGAGGAAAAGTAGAAAGAACAGAAAATGATTAGAACTCACGCTGTTAAAACTCGGCATGCTTTGCTCTGGCCAGCAACGGGCTACGAGGCGCAAGAGAGAGAGACAGAACTCATGATGGGTTGTGAAGTGTGACGTCGATGTTGTTTTGAATACAGGCAGCAGTTTTGTTGTCAGTATGGGAAGTTATCTGGACGTCTCCAACTGGTTGAATCCAGCCAGACTGACCCTGTACTACCAGACGAACACCTCCAGTCAGTGGGTGAGAGACTACTGCGGTCAGAGGACCACCGAACCCTGTGAACAACTGTGTGATCAGGATACAGGTGTGTACACACACATTTCATTTTGATTTTCTATGTAAAAGATGTTATACAGTACATACAGTATATTATAGAATCATATGAAACTAGACCGTTCAGTTCTTCTACAGCTACAGATGACTGCCGTCCTGACACACACACACAGATTGTGAAACACATTTATTTACTGGTGACCTTCTCGTGTAATCTAGAGCTCAAGGTCTCATTCAGGTTGAGTTGGTTTGCAGGGCGTCAGTTTGATAAGCTTGCCAATGCCTGGGGATCATGGGATTTCACAAGCCCACCGCGGCGTCGAGGGTCTCAGGCTTATGAGTCTCATGCTTGACATTTATAGTGATTGTTGTGAAATCTGTGTTGCGTGATGGTTACACAGTACAGTAGTGCTGTTCTCTTGAAAGCTGTGTTCTGATAATCAACGATTCATTACATTAGAAACCTCTCGGCATTCACTGATCCACCGTAAATAAAGAGTTCATTTGCAAAATCCAATTAATACCAATCAAACTGTTTTGATTAAGTAATAATAACTCAAAAGCAATACAGCTATCTAACACAATAAAAACATGATGACATAATAAATTAACAAGTCCCCGTGAACCGGAAGCTGCGATCGTTTTTACTTCCGCATTTTGATGCATTTCCGGGTGAAATTAAATTTTGAATGAGAAAAATAGTGGACGTGGCTTTCGTCTTTCTCTGCGATTTGATTGGATGTATAAAAACAGCCGTTGCATTTTGTAATGGAACTGGCGGCAGACTGACAAGTGCGTTCACACCGCCAGCGACTCTGTCGCTAGGTGTCACTAGTCTCTTGCTACAAGGTGGTTAGAAGGCATTCCTAGCTTTGGATGCTATAGTAACATTTATAAACAAACTCTGCAGTAACAGACGAGAGACGGATGACATGAGCTCCGCTGCTTTACTCCTATTGGTAGTCGCTCCCGAAAGTCGCTCATCATTTGCATAAAGTTGAGCAAATCTCAACTTTGTCGCATCGTTAGACACGCCCACTTCCTGTCGCCGTAAGTCGCCGGCTCGCCATTGAAATGACTGACATCGCCTCGCTTTGTCGCTGGGTGTCGCTGGCGGTGTGAACGCACAGTGACAGTTGAAGGGGAGGAGTTACCGGATGCTCTGCTCAAACTGTCTAACATACGTCATTTGAGATGGATAGTTATTACAGGACTGACAATTATGAAGGCGCACAAAGTTTAAAAAGAGAACGACCCACATTGATAAACTATTTACAATAAACGCTGCAATATTTCATGAAAAATAGGCATTGTCATTTTTTATTTCAATGGGACTTTAAAAACAGAGATATCTGTTTTTGCAAATATAACTGAGATGGATGTTTTTACCCCACATTGATCATAAACCATTGAAATCAGCTCATCAAAATATAAATGTTTTTGTGGTTTTGTTTTTTTTAAACACACAGCTCTCTGTTCGTGAGTTTACAGGACATTTTTGCCCCCCCCCAATATGGCGGTGCTGTTAAGGGTGAATAAATGATGACAGGATTTTATTTTATTTTTGGGTGAACTGTCCCTTTAAATTGTGTTTCTTCTGACTGTTTAAGGAACAGTTGCAGTTGTGTGTACAGTATATACAGTAGGTCTGTGTGTATTTGAATGAATACAGCGCCTCTGTAAAGCCTCTGACATTTATACTCATACTGTCTTTTAAACGGCCTTTCTTTAAAATGTGAGGAAGCGAGGTAAAGAATGCTTCTGTATGAGAGCGTGACCCGTGTTAGAATAAATCCCTGCTGCTTTAAGCACAGAATGTTTCAAGAGCCGCATGACTTCGCTAATGCACCGTCAGATATGAATGATGCCGCCACCTAAACAAACTCTAAAGGTCACATTCATAATGTGAAGGTGAATCCAGGAAAACCAAGAGGAACAGCAAGTTAAAAAGTGCTGCGGCAGCCGAGAGAGAGAGATGTTTAAAAGGTGGATATGAAAAAGAAGAGATAGTTTGGGTCATTACGGTGCTGGTGAGTGTTATCTAAAGGAGCAGATGGCCACAATGGACAAAACACACAAACTAGTGCTTATCTAAAGCAAGTGTTACTGCATCATTTATTATTTGTCATGACTTTTCTCAAGACTTTCAAAAGCTCAGGTGTGAATTTTCTGCCATCTCAGCGGCACCTAACTGAATTAAACAAGTAAAATTTGTTTTCAAAGAACATTTGCGTCCTGAACTGATGATATAAAGTAAAAAATTCACAAACGTTTCATATTTCTAGTCTCATTTCACTGCAAAAAATGACTTTCTTACTTATTATTTTTGTCTTGTTTTCCAGTATAAATAGCAAAAAATTCTTGAATCAAGATGCTTTTTCGTGATGTTGATGTAGAATGTAACATTGTTATCTGGGAATAACGAACCTGCAAATGTCGCGACTGGCCAATCAGAATCAAGCATTCCAACGAGCCGTGTAATACATTGACATAAGGTCATCCAACAGCAATGTGAAGGACTGACAGCATGACAAGACACATGAAAACTGGGATACAATCCAGGTCATCACGTCAAAATACACGTAGAAATATGTGAATATGAACTTCTTTTCTGTTATTTTCACCTGTTTCTCCAGTTTCCATATTCTGCAACAACAACAAAAAGTTTTTATTTGCAATTTGGTAGAAATATTGTTACTACTTCACATGAAACAAAAAAAATGACCATTTTACCTAAACGCATACCTATAAATAGTCAAATGGTTTGAAATGGTCTCTTAATTTTTTCCACAGCTGTATGTGATATCATGTAGTAAAACTAGATATTATATTTTAAAATGTTATATCGTGATTTATGTAAACAGTATAAATAGACTCTTAATTGTAATTAAAGAAAGCACACCCTCCTCATCGTCACAAACATTCTAATAAATGTAATGGTTCAAATGGGAAGTGTTTTTTTATAGAAACTATAATAATCTCTGTGGGTTTCTACCGATAATGTTTTGGGTTCTATTGGTGTAATGTTATCTGGCAGATGGGAACCAATAAAACACCATTAAGTCCTGCTGGAAAACGCACTTTGTACTGGATTTACTGGTTAACAGCTGATGGTTCATACTGGTGTTTTCACAAGAAATTTGCATTTGTGTACAATAAACAATATACACACACCTGTAACCACTCACATTATTGAGCAAACTTGTAAATGATGTTTTTGTTATGAGACATCCTGCTCGATATTTCAACTTTTTAATATCTATTCCTTTTTAAAAACATGAATTCATATGAATTGTTTAATGTTTTTATGTAAAATTCACATACTTTATATCTTTATTATGATCATAAACGGTGGTGTATGTATGGATTGGCATCAGTCACTGATGTATAACAGTGTTCCAGCTTTGTTTACGTGACCCGTTCAGTCTATAGATTTATGGCCGGACATCGGCGACGGACACATTTAATACGACTGAATTAACACAGCGACTGGCGTCCGGTTCACCAGCCCTTTCATTTGAAAAATTGATTTGGCTCATGAATCAGTCGACACGTGGCCATCTGCGTTTTACTTAACGGATCATGCGCTTTATTTACGAGCTTTAAATGCCATTTTCTCAACATAGATGCAAAAGAGGCCGGTCGTGAAGCCGGAGTCAATGACTCTGAGAGCAATTCAGAGCCGTGCCGCAGAAACTCGGATTGGCCGGGTGCGTTTCTTCTCTCTCTGAATGTTTGGTGATGTTGTAATCTGGTTTTGTGGAGTGATTTTGAGCTTAGCTTCAGCTGAACGCTCGCCGGAGAGCCTCTGCGTTTCTTCTCTTCAGCTCCTCCAGACCTGCACACAGGGGGTCTAACGAGAACAAGAGCAGAATAAAGTGAGACGAGATCAGAGCTTAAACGACGAGCTCTCGCTAAAACCTTGCGTACTGTTTCTTTAAGTCGCGTGTGTGGGCGACTTAAAGATCTGCACTCCTCCATATTACATTGGGTTTTTAAAGGTCCACTGTGTGACATCTAGTGGTGAGGTTGCGAATTGCAACGAATGGCTCACTCCACCCCTCCCTCCCTTTGAAGCACTACGGTGGCTGACACGGAACTAAGATGTTGTCACGTTTTCGCTTCTTTGCCGAAGGAGAAAATGTAGTTACGAAACAACACGGCGAATTCCATGTAAGGGACCCGCGGTGAATGTAGATAGAAATAGAGTCAATTAAAACGTAACATAAATTCAAACATAACGCTTCATTATATAAGATCTTCATACACCTCTGAAGACATAGTTATGTATATTATATTGCATTACTGTCAATAGATACTCCAAAAATATATAATAATATTCATAAAAATATTTTTTTATCATTTAATGTTGTTCTAGTCAACAAAAAAACAGTAGCTCATACTAAGGGCTTTCTTAACGTCATGGGGCCCATTATCCCATGTACATCACAGCAGGGGCTGTGCTATTATTCATAATCAATTTCATTTCAATTTTGGCTTCCAGCAATCCTGAAAACAAAATAATCGCAGTAAAATGATTGTTGTGCCACATTTTGTTTCGCAGGGATTGTCTCATTTGTTATAAATCCACAGCACACCTCTTGTTTGACAGCGGTGCATTTCCACCCCTCCCTAAAAGCCCAAACTAACTCCCTGTGAGTCATGTGACATGTTTAGTCGGATGTAGTTTACTAAAATATTGAATGTACACTGTGTAGGAGTTTATCAGGTGGTTGTGGCACTGCACAGCAAATTTGATCTAATTATTTTAATGTAATTGATTTTATTTTTATTACATATAATGAATATAATTTTTTAATAAATGTATTTTGTACATTTATTTTTTATTTTAGATTCAGTTGAATTTTTTTTTTTTTTGTCTATTTTTAAATAAAAAATACATGTTTCCAGATTCAATGGGTGATCACGTTAAAAACTCAGGATTTTAATTATAAGACCTACACTATAAATATTTGTTGGTTCAACTTTAAAAAAATAAGTTACCTGGTTGCATTAAAATTTAACTTAGAGGTAACTAATATTTTTAAGTTGAATTAATTTACCATTTTTAAGTTGAACCAACAACAACAAAAAAATGTTATAGTGATAGAGTAGCAGCACATTTATCACATTTATTTTGTGCTTATGTGAAAGTGATTTTGTATAAGAAACACAGCAGTTCTGGTATATATTATGTAGTGATAAAACTGTTATACTCAATATCTGTCTCTTATCATTTATATAAGTGTCTGCAGTTGTGTAACTGGTACATTGTGGGATGTTTTGTGCTTTGAAGGTTTGTCATCTTCATCACTGCTGGCTGGAAATAGATTCCATTGTGTTCTCTCAGAGCCGGTCAAGGGGAGCAGATTCTCTTTGTTTCTGTGCTCTTGATGAAAGAACGACCGCACTTCTGTGGGTTTGTGTGCGTCTATCACGTACTGTGTGTGTGTGTGTGTGTGTGTGTGCGTGTGTGTGTGTGTGTGCGTGCGTGCGTGCGTGCGTGCGTGCGTGCGTGCGTGCGTGCGTGCGTGTGTGTGTGTGCGTGTGTGTGTGTGCGTGTGTTTGTGTGTGTATTTAGGACAACAGCATTGAAATGGCATCTTTTATTTCAACTCAACTCAACTTTATTTATATAGCGCTTTTACAATTTTCATTGTTACAAAGCAGCTGTACATGAGACACATTGACTACAAGCAAAACAATCAAAGTTGTACCTGCAAAAACAAGAAAAGGTTGAAAACACAGAAGACAGACACACCCACACACAAAACACTCCACACACACAACACGCACCAACACACACAGACACACACACACACGTACGTACACAGACAAGTATGCACACACACACACGCTCAGTGAGAGCACACATTTAGGATAAAGGAGAGAGAAGCACAGGTCAAGTATAACAGATAATAAATTCCTATATGCAATATTAATTAAGTAAAACTTTAAGATTCTAAAGCAGCCCCCCCGGTCAGGCAGATAGTGCAAAAACAGTATGCAAACGGTGGCGAGGAACCCAAAACTCTAATCGAGAAAAAAAACCTCAGGAGAACCCAGGCCCAACCAGGGGATTCCAGTTCCCCTCTGGCAAAAGCTGCTGCCTCTGCACAAGCTCCAGAGAACTTGCACAACAAGGCTAAATAAAATAAATAAACTTAATAATAAAATAAATTTTAGTTTAAGATTATCATTAATAATCTAATAGCATTTGAAGTTTTGTGGTGAAGACATGTCAAGAGACTGCGTCCTTCTTTATCCAGCTCTATCATCTCAGCTCTTGTCAGGTCTCCGCTCTACCATCAGGTCAGGCCATGAACTGCATCCTGCTCGCTGTGGTAACCTTGGAACAATGAGACAAGACTCATTTAGTTCATTTAGTTCATTTCTTCCGATATCAAGTGTTTTTCACTTAGAAGTTTGTTCTGGAGAAAGCTATTTGTTTTTCATGTTTTATGACTTTATGCAACTAAATCTGATTAGACGAATTGAAGCATGGAATGCCGGGTTAAATTAGTCATAACTACCAATTATTATTTGTTAACACAATTCCTAAAATCATTAAGAACATATGAAGAGTTTGTTTCCAAAATGAGATAACTTGTTTATTTCAAAAATCTTGTTTTTTATTATGTTATCATGTTTTATTGTGTTAGTTAGCTGTATTTTTTGAGTCATTATGGCTTAAATCCAAACAAACCAACTGCAGTTTGATTGATATTCATTGGAATGCACAATAAAAAATCATGATTTATCTCATTTTGAAATTAAACTCTTCGTATTTAGTTTAGTGTTATACGCATCATATTGCTTTTGCTGACATTTATCTTTCAGGCAACAAGTCAGTAAGTGACACGCAACACTTATTTATTTGTATTTATGTGAGAACACGCAGACGGCACAGAATCAAACCAACATCACGGTAAATAATAGAAACATGGTCCTAATAACAAGAAACTGTGCCGTTCTGAGGAACACTACTGGCCATCTTTACCCTTTTTTTTAATAGAACATGATGAATTATATTATTTATAAGTAATATGGGTAACACTTTACATTAAGATGCTATTAGTTAACATTAGTAAATGCATTAGCTAACAAAGAACTATTTAGTTTTTCAGCATTTATTAATCCTTGTTAGTGTTAGTTCATGTGACAACGTTTGATTTTAATAATGTATTAGAAAATGATGAAATTAACATGAATTAAACATGAAAGTATTGTTCATTGTAAGTTCATTATACTGATTGTTAACAAATAGCACCTTATTGTAAAGTGTTGCCGTAATAACAATAACTTTTCAAGTGTTTACATGGGAATATTTATATTTTTTATATATTGTAGTTTATATTGAGCTTTTTTTTTTTTAATGGGACAGTTCACCAAATGTTAAGAAACAAATGTTCAGACGTAAAGTACACAATGTAACCTTCAACATAATGTTTGAAACAGAGATGTTAAAAGTAAAAGTGGCAAGCACATTATTTTCATGTAAAGAAAGTCAAGGACTGTAGAAGAAAGACACGTTAGACCAGCGATTCTTTACACAAATGCAGAGATGTTTTGCGGCTCCGGTGTATCTGGCAGAAGCGAGCGCAGCTGGTCCCAGTCTTATCAGACGTTTGTCTCTGTTGGAGAATTGGCTGATAAAAGCCTCTTGTCTTTCCACACACACCGGCTCTGTGAGAGAGCGTTCAGCCGTCCGGGCCGCGCGCCAGCTCAATCTCGACCCACAACCGCCTTTTGATTAAACCGCAAGGTTATCGCCTCTGATTCTCTCCTCTCGCGCAAATGTATGATTTGCTCATGACTTAATAAAAACTATCCGACCCTCTCTTGTGTTCGTCTGCTGTGAATATTCCTCTCTCTCTCTCTCTCCCACGCTGACAACTAATAGAAAACAAAATCCTTGTGTCATTTGGTGATGTCGAAGGTTTAGCAGTCGTATTTATTCTCTCTGCCGCCGCCGGACGTGGTGAATCTTCTCAACGGACGCCATCGTCTAACCTGGAGAAGTGTTCATCTGAACAACAGCGTCTCTCTCCTCCTGCCCACGCTGTGAACCTGGAGGTCAGAAAACTGCCCTCGCTGCCTTTCTTGGGTTGTAATGAAGGCGTGCGGTGATCACCCGCGGTCAGACGCTAGGAAGCAAAACAGTCCTAATGATCAGAGCCATCGGAGGTGAATCCAGCGTCATGCGAAACACGGAGAGCGAGAACCGGGCTTTTGGCAAGATTGTGTGTTCAGAAGTTTCTCACGCGTGTCTGCAGAAGCCACACAAACAACAAACACATTCAGTTGATTCTGAATATGAAATCAAGGACATCGCTGCTGCTTTGTATTGAAGCTGAACGAACGCGTGCAATAAATTCTGTTCGTGGTCTTGATCAGAGCATCGACGGAAATGCGGTGTTGTTTCTCAACTGTGTGTATGTGACCACCCACATTAAAAAACATACCATAGTACATGATGGTATTTACCACGGTAAGGTGAAAAAACACTATAGTATCTCATTTTTAAATATAGTCGAGATATGATGTTTTTATGCCGTAAGAAAGAAAAATCACAGGTGAGTTCTCTTTAATATCTCACGGATTTGTCCGAGACATCAATGAGATTAAATAGAAAGCAAAGTCTCGTCTGTGTCTCAGATATTTCTTCTGAAAAAGAGGCAAAAATCCGACCAATGTCTCAGTTTGAGATGTCAACAATGTGTCAAACTGCAATCAGAAGTCAATATTTTTGAAGATCTCAAACATTTCTCATCACATTGACTCAGATCCAGAACTCAGCAATCTACGTTCATTTACACCTCCAGACACTCTCGTTTATGTCTAATCCTGTGGTATTTTCCATGCCTATGGTTCATTTGTGGTAAAAGTGTAGCAATGCAACAGATCCATCGATCTGTCAAAAACATGGTTAAGAATGGCAATGTTCTCTAACATCACAGAACACAACATCATCGGTGTAGAACGTTACAGCAGTGGTTCATGTGTTTTATTGGTGCAGCAGTGCATGCTGGGTAATCCAGCACCGCAGGCATCGCTGTTACTTAAGGTCAATTTACAGTTGAATTGTGCAGTTCTTGTTATTGTACAGCCATATGTTGACTTGAGCTGATCTAGCCTGAAGACAGAGGCGTGTAAACACCGAGGTCGAGCGCACCAGCCGTCCACTGCCTTCAGATCAGCTCTTCTCCAAGAAACAAAGCTCTTGTGTATTTCACTTCACCTGTAGAACCCAACACAACAGAGGAGTCGAGGCAAATCTCAGAGCTCACACAAGTGTCTGTACTGTAAGAAACTCTTGAATCTTATGAAAGTTGCTTACAAAGAGAGAGAGAGAGAGAGAGAGAGACTTCTCAACTGAATCTACCTGCTGAACGTCTGAAAGCGTCACTGAAAGACATTTGATAGAGACTGTAAATCAGAATAATAGAGAAATGATGGCGAGAAGACGTGTCGGTTGCTTTTTAGGAGATGGAACAGAAAGACTCTTATCTGACATGATCACAGGGTGTCTGTCGAACACTCATACACTCGTTGAAAACGAATTATTAAGCACAATTTATTTTTAAAAAATCATAATGCCAAGTGCAGGTTAAAATGATATTGAATGTTTCTAAAGATGAGACATTTGTGTCACAGCCGGCTCTAAACCGTGACAAAGACGGAAGCCACGCGCCAGATAATAGTCACAAAAAGTAATGAATTTTATTAACATAAGAATAAACAATAAATAACCAAAGAATGAAGGGGAAAATAACAAAGGCCCAAGAGCGCTGGAAGCCCAGAGCGGCGATTGAAGGCTGCTTAAGAAACCACTCTCACCAATTACATCAACCAAACCAAACAGAACAGAACAAACCTACAAGGATTCATAACATTTGTGTTATTAGTTACATGTTAATGTACAGTATTGGTCATCATAGAAGCCACAAAGAAGATATGTTGGCTCATTAAAATAGAATAGAATCGTTATAGCTGTGGAATATAGAATATAAGAATATAAAATGTAATCTCTTCCAGTTGCACATGACGTCAACACAGAAGGTCACATGTTTCTTTCTTTTCACTTTTTCTCAGATGTCATTTTGCTTTTAAAAGAACATTTTTAATAAAACATAAGATTTGTAATAAACTGTGTGTGATTTATTATTAACGTCATGTTTGTTGAATGTTTGTATAAAACCAACATCACATTTGCAATCTTGCTCATTTTTGTGAAAGCATCTCTCTTGTTCTTGTAATATCAGATGCTAAAAACAAGTTGTTTTGCCATCAGATCTTCAATGTTGTGAGCAGTTCATTTTGTTGAAGAATTGGGAAGGAAAAGAGAAATCATGTGGAGTTGGACACAACTGTTGCCCTGTTTGTCTCCAGCTTCACTTTCTCAGTTTGTGGTGATGAGAGAAATGAGTCGAAATGATTTCCACAAGAATGAGTCGTGAAATCAGAGCCATAAACACAATGACTGTATTATCATCATAGTGGGAATACAGACGTGTGTGTATTATTTCTAATATTCATACCTCGAGCTCATGAAATATGAATGTGGGTCCGGGCAGTTTGTGAGATGACTTTTGTTTCATTCCCCTCCAGCCGCTTGAGTTTAGAAATGAGCCTCACATCATCTGAGCATCTCAACTGCTGTCTCTAAGGTGCTGATGTTATCTTCATTCATTCTGTGAAAGAAAAGATATGATATTATTGTGTTTATGGCAACCTGACGTTTAATGTTATTGCTCAAAGGTTCTCAAAAGTTGTGTTTCATTGAAGTCTCAACTCAGTTTTATAGGATAGAATGAGATGAGAGTGTGATTGTGTGTGAACACATGAAGAGTCTGGAGGTGTAAATGAATGCAGATGTGGAGGTGAAATCGTCTGGATTTGAGAAATGTTTGAGTTCTTCAATTAGATTGACTTCTGATTGCAGACGAGACAAATCTGAGCTCAGTTTGACACATTGTTGAGACCTGCGGCTCTATAAAAACACACTGATCTTTTCATATTTATAATATTCTCCCACAAAAGTGCTCACGTCTTTGATTTTGGAGAGAGATGCTGCAGATGACACGGCGCTTTTTATTTTTCAATTTCAGTGTTATGTTTGACTTTGTTTCGTTTTATGACTCTTAAGGTCATGTGTTGTTTTGCAAATCACAAACTTCTTCTTTGATTTCTGTAGAAGTTTATAGACTAAATGCTGCTGTGATGTTGCTGCTTTGATCAGTGAGACGAGCCAAACCGCAAACAAATATTAAAGTCCCGTCTGATAAATATTAAAGGATATCTGAGTGTGAGAATTGATATTAACTCCAATTCATTATGTTGCAAAGCGGCAGTGTCTCACTTCTTTCATTTTTCATTCAGTTTACAGACCTCAATGTTTGACTTCATGGTCACGCTTCACATAAAATATGAATATAATCTGTGTGTGCGTGCGTGCGTGCGTGTGTGGACTTGGTTTTTATACGTTAGTGGGGACCTAAACCTGAGTGCACACCAACACATGGGGACTCGTGTCACTGTGGGGACCAAAATTGAGGTCCTCATGGGCACAAAAGCTTATAAATTGTACAGAACAATATTTTTTGAAAATCTAAAAATGCTAAAAGTTTTCTATGATCTTTAGGTTTAGGGGTTGGGTTAGGGGATAATATACAGTATACAGTTTGTACAGTATACAACTCATTACGCTTATGGACTGTCCCCACGGAGATAATAAAACGTGTGTGTGTGTGTGTGTGTGTGTGTGTGTGTGTGTGTGTGTGTGTGTGTGTGTGTGTGCGTGCGTGCGTGTGTGTGTGTGTGTGTGTTCAGGCGAGTGCAGCTGTCTGGAGGGTTACGAGTCTGACCCGGAGCACGAGCATCTGTGTGTTCGCACCGACTGGGGTCGCAATGAAGGGTGAGTGTCACAAAGTGCCGTCAGCGTCTCACCAACACACCGACTGATAGATTATTCATCACCTCACGCCGCTCACGTTAATGAACGTCAGCGTCGAGGGATGATAAAAGTGTGACACGACAAAAGCCGAGTAAAGTAAAGGGTTTGATTTCAAGTATCGGTCGTATTGTTTCTGACGGTCTTTTGTTGTGTGTTTGTTCCGCAGTCCATGGCCGTACTCGAACCTGGAGAGAGGTTATGATCTGGTGACGGGTGAACAGGCTCCTGAGAAGATTTTCAGGTGAGCACACGTCTCGTGGACCGCCTGCCGAGCTGTCTGTCCTCCGTACTGAACATGACAATCCCCCGGGCGTCAGAGCCCTCATACTGAACACGCTGAGCTTCTGAAGGCCTCGGGGACGTGTGGGATGAATTGGCCCTGGGCGTCTTCCACCTGGTAGGGAAGGGAGTTTTTGGAGCTGTTGAAGCCGGTTCAGGACCACCGTGAATGTTTGGTGGCTTTATTTATTTACTTGTCATGTGCTGGAGATGAGTGACGTAACCCGGCACACGCGAGCATGAATGAATGAGGTATGTTATATTGGGACCAGATGAATCGTCCAAGACTTCAATATGAAGCCACTGGTGTGATGGTAGACATGAGTTTTGAGTGTGTGGTGGATTTAAGCTTATCAGACACATGAGTCACGCGTGTGTTTGACTTTCACTGTTGCTCCAGTTCACAAACCATCATCATCATTTTATCATGTTAGTTTTACTGTTTCAATTAGGGCTGGACAGATTCGTTTTTAATCTGTGTATACTGCAGTATGTAAATCTGTGGGCGTGGCTACCTCCTGTGAGACAGAGACCTACGCACCAATCAAAAGCAGGAGGAGGAGTTTATTACAAAAAAGAAGAGTGACATCATTTACAGAAAAGACATGCGAAATTTACCTGTGCAAAAAAAGTCATATTTAGGCCTGTATTTTCTCAGATTTTGATGAACCAAAATGTTTTTTTCTGTCTGTGTGTCACTATCTTTCTGTGTCTAAAGTTTTTTGAGTAATATTTAGGCCTATATATTATTTAATTTTAAATAACAGAAATGTTTTTTTGTTGTTAAATTTTTCAGTTTTTTCTGTTTTTATCAATCTGTCTCCATCTGTCTGTCTTTGAATTTTGTAAGTTATATTTAGGCCTATATTTTCTCTGATTTTAATGAACAAAAATGTTTTACTATTTTCAGTTAAAAGTAATAACCCTGGTGGTGTGGACATACAGTGATTTATATTTTAGGTTCACACCGCACGTCTATTGTGACAGGTTCAGCTGAAACAAATGCGTTCTCCGCGCTGGCCAATTACCTAATGTAATGGCGATATCCCACTCCGCTTCTCTCAATTAAACTCGGTCTCTCCTTCATTTAGCAGTGAGATATATGTCTGCTCCTCTCCTCATTTTCAGACTCCAGGCCCCAACCGATTTTCCCTCCTCGGGTCTAAGATGAAAATAAATGGAAGTTATATCATGGCTTCAGTCGCTCTTTACTCGGCCAGGCCATCCAACAGCTGACCACACGAGTCATTTAGTTCATCTGGCAGCGCTTGACTGATAGCGGAGGCTCGGGGAACCGATCGATACCCTCTGAAGTGTCAATTGATGGTCCGGAGCGCGGCCGGGTCTATCGCTGCCTGATTTATGAATGAAAGTGTGCAATGATGGAAAATGATTCAGATGTGCTTGTCTGTGTCCAGGGTCACGAGCAGGGCACGTTTAGACCCCATCGTCCGGGTAAATAAATCGTTGTGTTATATGTGAGGGATAAAGGTGCATGTGATGAGGTGACCGCTGTAAATATGTTTGTGTGCCTCAGATTGCAGACTCGAAATCATGTGTTTTAAAAGCTTTGTTTTACTTTGTTTAACTGTCTTTCTGCTAAACGATGTGTTTATGTGTCAAGTTTTTACATTTGGAATAACAGCGTACGATTCGCTACAATGCAGGGTTTACGATACTATTATATTGTGGTATTCTGAGCAAAAATATTTCCAAAACATCAATTTTCAATAGCGCCAGATAACATTTTCAATAACAAAAACGTATGTAGGCCTATGCAAATTTAATCAAATGTTAATAAATTTAATCTAAATTAAACTGAATTTTAACACAATGTAAATGAAGAAAGGAATTGAGAAAGTTAAATCATAAGAGAGAACATCTTAAAGCGGTAAAATAAGTAATAAATAAACCTTTTATATGTTAGCAGCTCGAGCTTTTAGGCCTGTCCACACCAAGACGATAATCGCACACGCTTATCGCAAGCTTTTTTAGACATGTTTTACGGTTTTCGCTGGCGATGAGTGAGCCGACTGAACGTGCAAAATCACTCCCTGACATAGAGGGCGCTTATATATAAACAGAAATACCCCGGTACACAAGGTGGCGCTGCGCAACTTTATGCTTCTGACACTCGCTTGTCACACAGAAGAAGAGTTCATCTTGCTTCCTCTTCGTCAATGTGTGCTTGAGCGCCACCAAGTGGTGTTTTCCTGTAATTTCAGCAGCTCCAGGCACGTGAACAGAAGCGCCAATCTCATTGGTCGGCCAGTTTTTAACCAAAAAAACGAGCCCGAGGTGTTTTAAAAAAGGCGCTTTTACACCTGGCGTTTTGCGCGTCGGTGTGCACACGCACATTGGCGCCCTTTGTTTAGTCACGAGGCGTTAAACGATAACGGTGTGGACAAGCCATTAGATCGTCATATTGTAAAAAAAAAAAAGTATCGTGATATATTGTGTCACGACGTATTGTTACAGCGACTCAGCAGTTATCGCTTTTAAACATTAACGAGTCTATTTCATAATTTGGTACCGAAAATATATAATGGTGGTCAAACGTCTTTCAGGAGAATGTAAATCACATTCATCAATCTGAAACTTTCTGGTGTTTTCTAAAGAAACGTCAGAAGCGTTTCGAGTCTGTAGGCATCAGTACACTTCGGTTTAGTTGGTGTCCCTAAGTAGATGGCTTTCCTCTCATTAATGATGCGGTCATTAGTGAAAACGTGAAAAGCTTTATCAGCACGTAACAGAAGCAGCAGACACACGCTGAACACCACAGTTCTCTTTACATTCCACATCATTCTATGCCATTCTTTTTTCCAAGGTTTGTTGTATTTAAATGAAACGTCGCTGACCGGATTAGCTGCTCTTTATTTGTGTATGTGAATAATATCTCGTGTGTCTCTCTTTGTGTGGATGTCAATCACACCGCAGGTCATCCTACAGTCTGGGTCAAGGCCTTTGGCTGCCGGTCAGCAAGAGCTTTGTGGTTCCTCCGGTAGAGCTGTCCATCAATCCCATAGCCAGCTGTAAGACGGATGTGTTGGTCACAGAGGACCCCGGAGAAGTGAGGTGAGTTCACCTTTAATCATTTCATCTTTGATTGTTTCAATGCCAGATATAGTTTGTATTCCACGGTTCCAGCACGAGTCAAAAAAGACATCAAAAGTCATCAGTATTTCTGTCTTTTTTGTAATGCAGAAAGTGATGGGTTTTGGGATCGTGGTTAAGGTCATCCGGATCTGTTTTGTCTGTGTGTGACGAGTAGTTTGGTCATCATTTAGCCTTTTCTGACGTGAAAGATGATTTGACTGTATATTTCTCCAGCGAGTCATTTGCAACACTAAAAATGTCTTCTCCTCATCATATAGTTATTAAAACACTTCTCCGAGCTCTCGGTTTGACACACGCCGTCTTCGCCCTACAGCACCCTCGGGGAAACGGGCTATATTTATTTCACATTTTCACAAGCAAGCTGTTGTCGTCATTGTTGCCAACCCGAACGTATGCGGTGTGTTCTTACAGTATGGATCAGTATGGAGACGAACGGCGTGAAAGCACTTTCTTGACACATCGCGATGGATGGCTTTTATTCCACGCTAAACGTCTTCTTAAAAGCCTGCCAGCTGAGGAATTATGTTCTCGTGGCGAGTGCATTATGGGAAATTTAAGCGGTTTTGGCAGATTTCAGAATGATCTTTGGCAAAGCGGTGTTGGGAAGTTGTTTAAGGAAACACTCGTGTTTGGTATTTTGCATCCAGTAATGGGATTATATTGGTTTCTCTCTCTCTCCCTTCACACGCTTAGATCATTTGTGCTTTCTGAAGATAAATAGCTTTCATTAACATTTCAATTTCGTGGCGGAGCGAGGCGGTCGTGTCTTCCCCCATCGCCCGAGAGGGGAAGTGGGAACAGAGGCGTGTGATTGCTTTTATTTGGGAATGGACGTGAATGCTTGATTCCCGGAGTGAGCCGGTTTCACAACACTCCAGAGGTTCCACGACTGACACCAAAAGGAAAACAAACCGTCTCGATATTCTTCAGCGCTAAAACAGAATCATAGTTTAATGGGATTTACATGTGGGATGCTGGGACGCTTTCACGACATCTTTTACAAAATCGACCCCATCCGACAAGTCCCTGCACACTAGAGATTCTTCTGATGGGAACTTTTGGTTCTGACGGGATTCATAAGATGTTATCTGAATGCCATTAAGACTTGTGTCTCGTTTCACAAGAAATAACAATGTAGCCCAGAGGAAAATGTTATTGCTTAGAGGTTGTTTTTTCAGAATATTGCTTTGAGATTCGATGGAGTTCTTCGAAACCGCCTACAGTAGCTGCAACCTGGCATCTGGAGTGTTGGAGTGTAGTTCATGAAAACTCATCATCTGTTCATCCTCAAGTCACGTCAAACCTGCATGAGTTTCTTTCTTCTTCAGAACACGACTGAAGAGAGTTTGAAGAATGTTGATAATCAAACGACACTGAACTCCATGGACCTCCGTTGTGCGAACACAAAACCACTACATTTGTCAAAATGTAAATATTTATTTTTAGGTGAACTGTCCCTTTAAGGGCCTCGGTGAGAAAACACTTACAGTATTATCTTCAGAAAATGTACCGATTTAGTTTTGTGATTCAGTTTGTCACACAATCAGCAGGTTGAAGTTTTAAAAGTTTATTTCTGTTGTATATCACACGTGTTTCATCTCTGTGAGGATCATGTTGTGTCGAGTATTTAGCAGTCCGGTTCAAGCTCTGTAGTCTGCGTACATGAACGGAGTTAAGATTGTGAATGATTTATTCATCTTAATTAGTACTTAACATCACGGCCGGGATGAAATAATGGTTTTGAGATGGGAAACGCACTCTTTACACACGATTAGCAGAGTTTCAGATGAATGCGTTATATCGGCTTAATGTATCTGTAAAATAATGAGCTCTCGACTACGCCGGAAACGTCTGTCACGTCAAGTAATGGGCCGCCTTCATTATGCAGATGATATTCAACGGGAAGAGACGGAGTGAAGGATGCTCGCCGGAGCGAGTCGAAAACAAAACAACATCAAGCATTCAACTCGTGAAAGAAAGACATCGATTGAACTTTCTTAAGACGCCTGGACGCGATTCATCAGGAATTCTTCTTTTGTCACAATAGTCGTTCAATAGTGACGTCCAGATATTAGTACAATATTTGCTTTGAATGACCATCAAAATATGAGGTGTATGATACTACTGTATATTTGGGCAAAATTATTTTACAAAACTGGTGAAGCACCGTGTATCAGTGGGTTTTATTGTAATATGGAACCAGTATAACCAGTGTAAAACGTGATATTTATAACTGGAGGAATCATTGTGATAGCTGTAGGACTTGCTAAACTGACTTTATAAAGGTGATTTTAAAAAAGTGATGCGTATCCTGAATAATTAAACTGTCTTAAAGTGCTCGCGCGGCTGGAGAACAACAGCGTATTAAAGGCTTAAAAACAATATTTGATGAATCTATCCGAAGCGTTGCTTCTTTTCTATTCTTAAGCCGGTTATATTAGTGTAAGAGAGAAGAGTTTGGCATTTAAAGTGAGACGTGAATGGATTGTGTGCTGTTTACACGTGTGGATTTGTGTGAGGTCTGGAGAAAGAGTTCATCCACAGACCAGTAAGCAGGTTAAGTTCAGACTTCCGTTTGCTCTCCATTTCATCTCATTGATGTCTATGAGAAACATTGGCGATATTAAAGAGCTGTGATTTTTCAGACATAACCGATATTTCATGTATTTCAGTGCTTTCAGTGACCGTCGTGTCGACAAATCAAAGCTCTGCAGCACAACGCAAGACTTTGTGAGATAAAAGACGACATTTATTCTTGATTCACGCGACCCCTCGTGATTTACAATAAGGTTTTTGGATCGATACTCATCTGCAATAAGCCCCTGACAGGACACAGAATTCATGTATTACCACAAGCCTGTTTATTAGAACGCCATCGCCGCTGCGATTGATGTGCCGGCCATCCCAAACTTCAATGGCTGGGGTCACGTGGAGGCTTTAGGTGGCGCATCGAGTTTTACAGCTCTGCTTATAGAAGCCGATCTCCTGTGATTCATACGGCACTGGAGAGAAACTCAAGCAGTGTGAGGTCATGTTTTCCCCAGACGTCTAGACGCAGCCGTGCCATTAACTCTGCGGTGCGCCGGTTCTTCCGCAGGTCCTCTCCGGGCGAAACTCGCCATCCAAAACGTTCTCCAAATCCCCCAATCAATTCCTCTCCGGGCGTCTCCAGCTGTGCTCAAAGCCCATTGTTCTGTCAATATAAAAGTGTCAATAAGTTGAGGGGGTGTGCGAGATGAATGGAGAGTTGGATGCGAGCGGGCAAACCGAACATTACCACGAGCTAATGTCCTCTGTGCTGCACACATCATTCAGCCTGACACATTTCACACCGCCTGCCAGGTTTGACGTTCTTAAAGAAATATCTGGAGGTGATTTTCAGGGCACAGTCTGTTGCGGTTTATCTCACGCAAATCAAGTTCTCGTTTGAAGCTCACAATAGACCAAACTTCGACTTGAAGATGCACTGCAAAAATGACTTTCTTACTTAGTATTTTTGTCTTGTTTTCCAGTACAAATGTCTAAAACTTCTTGAATCAAGATGCATTTTCTTGACGAGCAAAATGACCTGTCTTGTTTTCAGACAAAAAATATGAAATCTCAGTGAATTCTAAGAAAAATAATCTTGAATTCATCTTGACCTTTTCTTAGTCACTAAAATCAAGATTATTTTTCTCACCCCATTGGCAGATTTGTTCCCTTGTTTTAAGCACAATAATAATGCCATAAATAAATAAATGTATTTATTTATGACTATTAATTTATTTGTTATAATCATTTCCTTTCTAGTTAATGGTTATTTGCAATGTAACCCTCTTTCTCGATATCTTCCTCTTGTATCATTTCTTTATTAAATTAAAAGGTAAATAAATCACAGCACCGATCGGTGTGTTGCCATGGATACGCAACACATTGATCGCCAATACTGCTCAAAATATTTGTATAAATGCAGTTTTCTTTCACAAATGTATAAGTTCATTTCAGAAGACATTTATTAGGTCAGTTTGACTTTGTCTCGTATATAATAGATGTATTATAAAATGATTCAAAGAAAGACGAGGGAATTTTACTCTTTCGATGTTAAACTTAAATTACATGGCATTATTCATTTGACCAATTAAACACATTTCATTTGGTAGCATTTCAAGCATTATTAACGTCATCTAACGTTTCTAAACATATTAATTCAACTAGTAATTCGTAAAAAAAATCTGAATTTAATTACAATCTGCATGCATCGTTTTGGGTAAATGGTTTGGGGGGGTTGAATAGGAGGTCCTGTATAATTGGCTGTGTGATTTCCGGTCACCTCGAGTCTTGAGGGAAACAGTAAGTGTGATGTGGTTGACTTCTGTTATTTGTCATGCATATTAAGCGTCTCAATTAAAGGCGGCGGACACGGGCAGAGTTTAGTCGCCCGCTGGAATCCGTGATGAAGCACAACATATTTGTGAATTACAGGCAGAGGCACATTCATCAACTTCACATCAACCCTGAGCAATTATAAGCTGGCTAATGGTGGCCAAGCACACGGCTGTCGTCCAGCAGAGGTGATTCATCTCCCTGTGGGAAAGAGAGAGAGAGAGAGAGAGAGAGATTAATAACGCTCACATTAATGTAGCTCTCTGTAACTTAATCCTGAATCTCTGCTGTGTGCCAGTGCTGCACCAATATCAAACCACAGACCGTATGACCATGAAAAATACTGCTTTTACTTGTTGAAGTGAAAGTGTTTGTGCACACAACCAGTCGAAGGATTGTATTCGTGTTCTGAATAATCTTATACTTAAAGGGACAGCTCACCCCAAAATAAAAATGCTGTCATCATTTATTCATGATTCATTTATTTACAGTCTTGAGACTGTGAGTCTTTCTTCAGTGGAACTCAAAAGAAGATATTTTGAGAAATGTGGAAAAATGTGAAAAAAGTGGTTTTGTGTTCATACAATGGAAGTCAATGTGGTTGATTATCAACATTCTTCAAAATATCTTTTGTGTTCTGAAGAAGAAAGAAAGTCAGACAGGTTTGATTAGGGATGGGTACCGGGCAAAATGATGAAAGACCGGAGCATCGATAAGCTCCGCCCTTATCGGTTCTGCTTTCGGTCCTCAGGGAAAAAAATCGTATATGTTATTGCTACATTAACGTTATCTTGCACATTTGATCTCAACAATAGTTTCTAATTTTCAATAATACTATGAATTTAGTCTTTGGCGCGTGCATATTCGCTATTACCAGCAGAGCGCGCGAGGCGCTACGGTCACGTCACGTGTCTACACAGCGCGCGCACACACGAACAGCCGCACAGAAGAACGACGCTCTTAATTCGAGATGACAGCGGAGAGAACTAAACGTTCAAAAGTGTGGTTGCACTTCACCAAAGTTGATGCTAAAAGTGACAATGCTCGTTGCCACATGCGCAACAAAACATTTGCTTGTAAGGGTGGAACACAAGTAATCTGTCAAAAGTGCATCATGTACAGACAGAGAGATGCACTGTTTTTGACTGCTTAGCCCAGTCTAGTTCATCTCTTCATGCCCCAAGGATTAAGGAAGAATTTATTAGTGAAAAGTAGTTTTTAGTGAAAGTAGAGTCTGACTTTGTAACAGAATTTTGACGATATGCACTGTGTAAAGTGCCATTCAAATAAATGTGAATATATGTGTGAGAAGCACATACTTTACAAGGAAATTATTATTTACAATAAAGAATTATATTAATAATTATTATTCTTTTTTCCAGTGATCATACTGGGACCAGTTGACCATGAGCAGAATGAACTGCCGTGTAAATCATTTGTAAAACTCCGACAATAAAATGTGATCATTTAAGTAAGAAATGGCTTTGGGGCGATTCACATTTCGCGTCTAAAACCGTGCGGAAAACGCGAGCCGCACTGCTTTCTCCTTTTTTTTTCCAAAGCGCCTACGAGTTTGCACTCTCCTGGCGTTTATCGTTGCTAAGCAACCATGGCCACGCTAGCCATTGAGACGAGGAGGTATAACCATAGGATATATGGATCATATGCGCTGAAAATACCTCTGCTACTAGATTTAGTTATGCTGTGATCATCTGTGTCTCCGTCTTCACTGTGCTTGTCTATATTGGCTGGTTGGTTCTTGTCACATGACCTGCGGTGCGCGTGCGGCATTCTGAAAAGATAAAATATTTTCATCTCGATGCGGCGCTGATGCACCTAGAAAAATGTGCACGCCGCACCATATGCGCATCGCTCCTTATTTGTGCGCGTGCTGTGTATCTACATTTCAAATAACAAACATGCGCACAGAAGTGAATGGCCTCTTTGGAATGACTCGCACAGGAATTCATTCTGATGGTGTTTCATTGATTTCATGTTTTACTGTCATATACTTTAGCGGACATATTAACGTCAAGTCATCTAGTTATTATTGATTCTTCTGTCTATTATGTCACAATCATGTTGCGATGTATGGAATCATTTACAAATTACTGTAGTAGTCATTTGTATTTAAGATGGCCGTAAGTAAATCAAGCAGGGCTGTGTGGGATATACTGTAGTTTGTACAACTGTTTGTAGAGAGAGGTTATTTACATTTATAAAACGGTCAGTTCTGGGCCTTGATTCTGATTGGCTGAGCCGAGTTCTAAGACGTTATAAAATACCCCGATATATAACGGCTGACCGCACCACATAGCCTAAATATCATTTTATTTACTTTATTTTATGAAACCTTGCTAAGCATATGTAATAACCATTTTATAAAAGCAATAAGCCCCGCGAAGCAGTGGGTTACAGTGCGTTTTATAACAGCTGAGGGGGTTTTAATGACTCGTGCCACAACGCCCTTAGCTGTTATAAAATGCCCTGTAACCCACTGCTTCTTGGGGATTATTGCTTTAATAGAAATCCTAAAGATATACACTCTAAAAAAAATTACATTTTGCAATGCATTAAATTACATTTTAGCATTAATGGAAATGTCCGTAAAATAAAGGAAAATCTTCTGGTAATTTTCTGCCAGTACTTTATCTGTTTTTTTACGGTGTAGGAGTTAAGAACTGTAGATGAAAAAACTAACATCTTGAATATTGGATTTTAAATGGAAAACAGTAGAATGTGATTTTCCCCTTTATATTAGTTTAAGAATGTTCCACTGTTTTGTGTAGTAAAGATTCAGATGTTTTTTTTCTTCTTTGTAGTATTCAGGAATTATTCTCAAATAAAATAACCAATAAAAACCAATGACGCTTTACGGCACAAACAAAGTCCCACATGCTGAAGACAGTCAGAAGACATTTGAGATGAATGCATGTAGAGTACATTATTCCTTACGTAAATCATCATCATCTCTCTCTCTGAACAGCTGTGTCTTTTGTTGCCTACTGTACGCTTTTACTTGTTTCCAACTCCCCTGTTGTTCTCCAGCATCCCTTGTTTTTAGCCGAGCCATCTGTGAGACGGAAGCGTTATTTCCACCTGCACGTCTTTCCTCTCGCGGTCTGGGACTCATTTTCCGGCTTTGTCGCGTTTGGCAAACAGATGCAGAGAGGCGTGTGGACTGGAGCAGATGCAGAGAAACGAAGGCGTGCCAGAAACATCCAGCAGCAACTTTTACTTCTCTTGTGAAGGTGCAGATTTGTGCAAACGTAGAGCTAACGCATGGCGTAGGAGGATATGAGTAATATTCCATGGCATGGCTTAAATCTGGAGGGGTTTCTGAGTGAATAAAAGGTAACGTTTCGTTGAGATTTGTGGCACTAATGATCTCACTGTCTGTGATTTACTGATTCTCTTGTATGGTGTTCATTCACTCCGTGTTTCATATAAACTGGAACAGTCTTAAATTATGCTAGAACGGTAATTGAGCGTCTGGAATCCCACCAAACAGAATACAACAGGATCGATCCGCCTAATTTAATTTCCCCTCCCGCTATCATTTCCCAGTCCTGTTTACGAGTTATGCAATGGCTTTTGAAAGATATGAAATCACGGCTCTAATTTTATGACGCCATCTGTCGAGAAAATGTTTAGCGGAGAAAGCGAGAGAAGCTCTCTCATTTCTGTTCCTGGAGACGTTTCGGACATCAGCGTCAGACGACACGGCGTTGGTGAGAAGGTCAACACAGAACAGTAGTAGTTTGTAAGGCCGTGTGTGTGAGATTAATCGAGCCGAGAAGGATGCTTGTGAGTGACGGGCGCTTTTAGCTCTCGCTCTGTTCAGGACACTTGCGCAGCGAGTCATCCTCAGAGATCTCCATGAATTGGTCAATTTGCACGAGATGGTTAGAATGTAAAAGCAGTCATGTCAGATGGCAACAGAAAAGCAGACAAATAAGCAAGTTTTTCAATTTGAAGTGCCGCGTGCTGACGTGTAAGAGAATCCAGCCACTTTCAGAGCAAAACACGAAAAATTCATGAAAGAAGTTTCAAGGACAAGAATGTTTTGCAAATGAAATGATCCCTTACAGCGGCGAATATAGTCACCACTTTATTTTCCTGTTTCCGTTTTTGTGATGCTTTTGAAATGTTTTTGGCTTTGAAATATACAGACGTAGAGACAAATGATAAATCAAAATACGTCATAACTTCATAATTCTGTCAGCAACAAGCTGCACTTTCAAGGGAAGTTCAAAAATACACTTTGTCATTTTGATTTCATTTATTCTTCGTGTGGTTGTAAACCTGTATGCGACTCTTTCTTCAGTGAAACACAAAAGAAGATATTTTGAGAAATGTCTCAGTGGTTTTGTGTTCACACGCTGGATGTCACTGGGGTTCAATGTTGTTTGATGATCAACATTCTTCGAAATATCTTCCTTTGTGCCTTTTCCAAGTCATACAGGTTTGACATGATATGAGGATGATCAAAATAAATGTGGGGTGTACTATCCCTTTAATTAGTGAACCGGATAAACTAGTTCATTGAACGCTGTAGACTGAGACCCGATAATCCGATGTGGATGTGAATTCAGTGCAAACTGGGTTCAAGTATGTGGAATAAGGGGCCATTCAGACAGAACGCTACTTTCCCATTGTTTTTCTATGTAAACACGCGTTTGACGGACGTGCATGACCGTTACGCTCGCGTCTTTTGAAGCGCCTCGCACACGAGCGCCGCGTTTTTAAGACGCCGAGTCAAGTTGACATTTTGTTTACTTTTACATGCAATGTCAGTTCCAAAAGCAGTGAACCAATCAGAAGAATTTGGAGGCGGGGCAAGTGTTGCGAGCTTCTGTTTACAGTAGCAAGTTGGCATGACAACTGTTTTATTTGACGACAAGATGGCAGAGGAGGCGCATATTGGCTGTGACCCTGGCGTCCTAGGCTGCGCTTTTTAAAAACACATATCTGAGCGATGCGTCTGGCGTTTTTAGACGCGGAGATGCGTTCTGTCTGAAGGGTGCAGGCGTGTAGTTTGGTGATTGATGACGTGGCAGATATCTGTCATCATGAAGCAGCAGATCTCAGCTGACTCGTGTGGTTAAAGAGCATTACCTGTACACACACTACACACTACACAGGGTACATGAGGATCACTGCTGCACATTGAGCAGAGTTGCTTATCCAGCGGTTTTCACAGAACACAAGGCCATTAGTCTTGTGCCGACAAGGAGAATAAGTCAAACCCATATATATATACTCCTATATATACTGTATAACCTTGATATTTTTGTTAGATAATACAGAATATAATACAAGGTTATATTACAGCATGTTGTGCGCTGATATTCTTTGTCCATTTGCAGTTATAAGAAACAATGTAGCTGGTTTGTCACACGTTACACAGAGTTGTTCCTGATGTGACTATAGCTGTGTACCTGCACACATGATATTCAATTGAATATTATTATCAGTAGATCTTATTGTTTATCACGACAGTGACGTGTGAAGTTTTCTGCTTGTGCGCTTTAGAAACGCTCTGATAAAGCTTGTAATGTGATAAACATCTGAAATGTTCTCAAGGAACGCTCGCAGCTTTGCGGTGACAGCTTTAAAGCTCACAGATCTCTTGATGTACTATATCGCTATTTTTATCAGTGTAAAACTTGAAAAGAATGTTCGTGCTGGCAGAGAAACCAAGAATATTTACATGTACATTCATTCATTTAGCAGACACTTTTATGCAGAGCCATTTACAAAAGCGTCTTAAAGGGACAGTTCACCCTAAAATAAAAATTCTGTCACCATTTACTCATCCTCAAGTTGTTTCAAACCTGTATAAATGTCTTTGCTTGGTTCAACACGAAAACTATATTTAGAAAAATGTTAGCAAGTGAGGTTTCTGGGGCACCATTGACTACCATTGTAGAAAACATATTGTAGGTTTTTTGTTCTGTTGAACACAAAAGAAGATTTTTTGAAGAATTTAGGAAAACAAACAAACAATGATGTCCCAGAAATGTCAGTTGCAAATTTTTTCTAAATATCTTTTTATTAAAATATATACAGGTTTGGAACAACTTGAGGGTGAGTAATTCATGACAGAATCGCTTTAACATTTTGTCAAAGAGCTAAGAACAGCAAACTTACAGCAAAATAAGATATATAATAATATAATCATTTATAACTCTATTTAGTTTAAAATAAGTTTGAACTCGTTTTATTCATAGAAAAATCTCTTATACGGACACTCTTTCTGCTTAAAAAACACTTACAGTCATACAATAGATATATAAATCAGTTTTGTGCTGGTTCATATTGATACAGTGATGTAAATTCTAAGAATGAAGTTTTTTTGATCATCTTCCTAATGTACCAGAGTATGTCCATCTCCACACACAACAAAATGGTGATGACGCTGTGTTCAGTTTTGAAAACAGCTTGACATTTATTGCCTAGATTTGACATAAAAGTTGGACGTTTTCTATTCTTTTGTGCAGGTTAGATAACTGCTGATAAAAACAAAATCACTTCTATTGTATAGAGAGAGAGAGAGAGATTGTGTTAAACCAGTGGTTCACAAACTGGGGGCCGTGGTCCCCTGGGGTGGCCCAAGATGGATCCAGGGGGGCCACAGATTTTGTGGCATTTTATGAAATATAGAAATTTATCATTGATTTTATGCAATCAAACATCAGAAAAATAAGAACACGAACCAAAATAATTGATGTTCCAGCATTTTATAACTGAATATGTTTTTGGTTTAATTTAAATTCTAAGTTTAAGATTATAAGTCTTTATTTGGGGGGGGCGCAAAGCGGTACACTTTACAAAAAGGGGGCCTTACAATGAAAACGTTTGCGAACCACTGTGTTAAATAATACAGTGTTTGTGCATCTCACATGTGTCCATGTTTAATCTGTGCAGATGTGAAAATGTTTTCATTCTTGCTTTCATTTCAATCTTGTTATGTTAATGTTTTTTCTTGTGTCTAGCCTCTGTTTTCACCTTTACTGTCTTCAGTCTGTTGTTAACGCTGAATGCATGTACACTGTTGTGATCTCTGTGTGTAGATGTGTGGGTCATTTGCAATGTATAATTAGTTACAGTCTTGTGATATTTAAAACATGTAGAATTATTTACCAACGTGATGTGTATTTTTACATTTTCCTCATAGTGATACATATATGTGAAATAGGGATGCATCGATACCCGTATCGGTATCGGGCCCGATACTAAGCTCGTGTTCTCGTACTTGTACTCGTAAAAATGCACCTATACCAACGACAGATACCTCATGTGACATAACTGACAGAACTGACTGAATTTTTTTGTGAAATGTGCTTTGAAAGTTTAAAGTTAGTAGAAACTGTTATATGGTACAGTAGCCATAGTCGGCGGACTAGTTGGATGGGTTGATTGCTTTTGGTTGTTCTGTTGGTTTGGTTGGTCAGTTAGTTGGTGGGATAGTAGGCTGATCAATTGGGTTGATTGGTTGATTTGTGATGTAGAATGTGGAATGTGTACTTGTGTACTTGTGTAGTTCTCATCCCTGCATTCACATGCAAACGTAAAAAGTTTTCACTGATTTTGTTTTTATTCCACAGTGAAATAACAGTAACTATAGTCAGTTTGAACACCATACTTTAACATGTACGAATGTTATTGCATTAAGATAATCACAATATCAAATTTGACGGAGATCAAACTCAATTGCTTTGAGGCTGTGTGTTAGAATGAAGTGTTTATTAGCTTGCAGTAGGTTTGGCTGTGGTTTTAAAATATATATTGTGAAATTTCACAGCTCAGGTAATGAAATGTTGGTATCATGACAGACACAGTTTCTTGTTCTCATTATATTTGGACTGTATGAGGAAAGAGTGGTGAGAGAAAGAGAGAGAGAGAGAGAGAGAGAGAGAGAGAGAGAGAGAGAGAGAGAGAGAGAGGAACAGCAGTGCTCGCATGAGGAATAAAGAGATTAGACTAAGAGAATATCTCACCAGGACACCCACATGTTAATGGAGGATAATCATTACTCCTTCATTAGCTTTTGAAATGAAGATTTCATCTAAACAGTGCTTAAACTCCAGCGAGTCATAATGGCGGAGGATGTGAGCAAGACACGCTGCTCCACTTATATTTCATCTATAATCCATGACAGACAAACTACATACACAATTTACATATCAGACATGCTTATACGTTTTATTGCTTTACAACTCATTTTATGGACACACAATTCATGTTATTGTCACACTGACTATCATCACAAACTGAATTGATTGACGGACACGGCATGAATACTTCATCATGACACCGTCGGTTGTGGTATTTACCTTCAAAAGAAATAATTAAACTGAAAGAAAAGATTTAATTTCTCTCAGTATTGGAAAGTTTTGTCCGTCATTATAGAAGATGCTGTACAGTACAAGATAATGTGGCCTTTAGATTTCTTTTTTCTTTAGATATCTTCTTTCATTTCTTTCTGAAGTGTTTGTTACGATGAGGAGAGAGAGCATTACTGTCTGTAATCTGTTTGTCATTTGAATTCAGTTTCTGTGCTTCATTTTGAGCGACTGCGGTGTAACGAGATAATAATTATCATCTCATCTTCACATTTATACACATGATGTGTGTGTGTGTGTGTGTGCATGCGTGCGTGCATGTGTGTGTTCAAAGGCAGATAATGCTTCTGCATTTTTAGAACGTTGTGATTGTACTTAAGAAATAAATGAAGTTTTTCCTCCACATTTCGTCGACCCTGACCTCATTCTCAGAACAAGAAGAAATAAACCAGCTTTTATTCTATTTGCTCTCTCTCCACACACACTGTATATACCACATTAAACTCGTTCTTTAATCTTCTGTTCCTTTGTAAAGAACGTAATTACAAATATATAAATCATCAGGTTAGAAAATAGTCTTTTATATATTATCAACAGCTTTGTCAGTATTAGGCGTTGACCGCATCAGTTTTTTTACATCGTGATAGTTGTTAGGGCTGTAATCACTGTAATATCTTTGATGTAATAGTCAAATATATTGACTGTTGTCAATAACAACTCTTTCATGTGGATTTTCTTTTATTAATTGTATTAAAAAACATATCAGCATGCTCAAGTTTTGTTTACACTTGCAGGGGTTGCATTAGTAGGATTGACTTACTGATGGAAAATTAGCAGCTGTTATTACAAGGAAATATATGATCTAGAATTATTCACAGTAACACACATGTGCTAAATAGACATTTAGTTGAAAATAACCCAGAATATTCCTGTACAGACGTAATGCCAGGAGCCCTTCAAATGTTTTCTTTTCTTGAATTAACACAAAAAGTTCATGGATTAGTGGCATTGATATTTCAGATCTTTTCATGACTCTATGTGTGATAAAATGAGGTCGTTGGATGTCTGCGTTCACATTAACCCAGCCCGTGACCCTCATCAACCCCGTTCACCCCACTCCCCCTCTGGAAATGCCACCCGCATGCTGAATAAATCCACTCCATAAAACTTGAGATTACAGTAACAGTTAAGAAGTACTCATCCCCTTCATCTACCCTTCATCATGACAAACATATTTCATTCTGAAGTGAAAAATAATAGGACATGAATATTGTGTCAGAATAAAGGGGAATGAGTGTGTGAAAGAATAAGCCATACTGGCAAGAGAATTCGTGTCATTACAGTTTGTGTTGAAAACATAACATGCTTTTTCTTTAGTGATACGATTCTGCTGTTGAGTTTGTGATAAATTCATACAGTATGTGCTATAGTACTGATTTTCATCTAAGGGTGAGGGTTCATATTATCAATTGGACATTCATCCACTAGACATGTTCAATATCCAATTATTATATTTATTTACAAATGAACATACATACAGTAGAGTGCAATATGAAGTATGCAGAATGAGGTAAGTGATGAATAGTATGCAGAGTGAGATATGAAGTATGCTGAATAATATACAGTATGAAGTATGCAGAATGATGTCTGAGCTGTAAGGTTTGCAGTATGATGTATAAACCATAAAATATGAAGTACTGTATGATGTTTAAAGTATGCAGAATGATATAAAGTATAAGGTATGAATAAGAAGTATGAACTATGCAGAATGAGATATGAAGTATGCCGAATAAGGTAAGATCCTGAATCGTATGCAGAATGAGATATGAAGTATGCTGAATAATATACAGTATGAAGTATGCAGAATGCAGAATGCAGAATAATATACAGTGTGAAGTATGCAGAATGAGGTTTGAAGTATGCAGAATAATATACAGTGTGAAGTATGCAGAATGAAATATGGAATGTGCTGAATAATAAACAGTAGGAAGTATGCAGAATGAAATATGGAATGTGCTGAATAATAAACAGTAGGAAGTATGCAGAATGAAATATGGAATGTGCTGAATAATAAACAGTAGGAAGTATGCAGAATGAAATATGGAATGTGCTGAATAATAAACAGTAGGAAGTATGCAGAATGAAATATGGAATGTGCTGAATAATAAACAGTAGGAAGTATGCAGAATGAAATATGGAATGTGCTGAATAATAAACAGTAGGAAGTATGCAGAATGAAATATGGAATGTGCTGAATAATAAACAGTAGGAAGTATGCAGAATGAAATATGGAATGTGCTGAATAATAAACAGTAGGAAGTATGCAGAATGAAATATGGAATGTGCTGAATAATAAACAGTAGGAAGTATGCAGAATGAAATATGGAATGTGCTGAATAATAAACAGTAGGAAGTATGCAGAATGAAATATGGAATGTGCTGAATAATAAACAGTAGGAAGTATGCAGAATGAAATATGGAATGTGCTGAATAATAAACAGTAGGAAGTATGCAGAATGAAATATGGAATGTGCTGAATAATAAACAGTAGGAAGTATGCAGAATGAAATATGGAATGTGCTGAATAATAAACAGTAGGAAGTATGCAGAATGAAATATGGAATGTGCTGAATAATAAACAGTAGGAAGTATGCAGAATGAAATATGGAATGTGCTGAATAATAAACAGTAGGAAGTATGCAGAATGAAATATGGAATGTGCTGAATAATAAACAGTAGGAAGTATGCAGAATGAAATATGGAATGTGCTGAATAATAAACAGTAGGAAGTATGCAGAATGAAATATGGAATGTGCTGAATAATAAACAGTAGGAAGTATGCAGAATGAAATATGGAATGTGCTGAATAATAAACAGTAGGAAGTATGCAGAATGAAATATGGAATGTGCTGAATAATAAACAGTAGGAAGTATGCAGAATGAAATATGGAATGTGCTGAATAATAAACAGTAGGAAGTATGCAGAATGAAATATGGAATGTGCTGAATAATAAACAGTAGGAAGTATGCAGAATGAAATATGGAATGTGCTGAATAATAAACAGTAGGAAGTATGCAGAATGAAATATGGAATGTGCTGAATAATAAACAGTAGGAAGTATGCAGAATGAAATATGGAATGTGCTGAATAATAAACAGTAGGAAGTATGCAGAATGAAATATGGAATGTGCTGAATAATAAACAGTAGGAAGTATGCAGAATGAAATATGGAATGTGCTGAATAATAAACAGTAGGAAGTATGCAGAATGAAATATGGAATGTGCTGAATAATAAACAGTAGGAAGTATGCAGAATGAAATATGGAATGTGCTGAATAATAAACAGTAGGAAGTATGCAGAATGAAATATGGAATGTGCTGAATAATAAACAGTAGGAAGTATGCAGAATGAAATATGGAATGTGCTGAATAATAAACAGTAGGAAGTATGCAGAATGAAATATGGAATGTGCTGAATAATAAACAGTAGGAAGTATGCAGAATGAAATATGGAATGTGCTGAATAATAAACAGTAGGAAGTATGCAGAATGAAATATGGAATGTGCTGAATAATAAACAGTAGGAAGTATGCAGAATGAAATATGGAATGTGCTGAATAATAAACAGTAGGAAGTATGCAGAATGAAATATGGAATGTGCTGAATAATAAACAGTAGGAAGTATGCAGAATGAAATATGGAATGTGCTGAATAATAAACAGTAGGAAGTATGCAGAATGAAATATGGAATGTGCTGAATAATAAACAGTAGGAAGTATGCAGAATGAAATATGGAATGTGCTGAATAATAAACAGTAGGAAGTATGCAGAATGAAATATGGAATGTGCTGAATAATAAACAGTAGGAAGTATGCAGAATGAAATATGGAATGTGCTGAATAATAAACAGTAGGAAGTATGCAGAATGAAATATGGAATGTGCTGAATAATAAACAGTAGGAAGTATGCAGAATGAAATATGGAATGTGCTGAATAATAAACAGTAGGAAGTATGCAGAATGAAATATGGAATGTGCTGAATAATAAACAGTAGGAAGTATGCAGAATGAAATATGGAATGTGCTGAATAATAAACAGTAGGAAGTATGCAGAATGAAATATGGAATGTGCTGAATAATAAACAGTATGAAGTATGCAGAATGAAATATGGAATGTGCTGAATAATATACAGTGTGAAGTATGCAGAATGAGGTTTGAAGTATGCAGAATGAGATGAACGATGCAGATTGAGGAATGGTATGAAGTGTGAAGATATAAAGTATGCAGAATTAGGTATCAAATCAAATGTATCAACTAAGTATGCAGTATGAAGTGTACCGAATGATGTATGTACTATAGTATGAGGGGTTTTGTGATGTTTTCAGCAGGTTGGTTGAAAGCACAAAGCTTGTTCTTCTACAGAAGTATAGAAGGTAGTAACGTTGTAGGGTGTACAGAAGTATGGAAACATTAAAGCATGTACCAGTGAGCTAGAGCAGATATTAGATTTGATGATTTAGAGTTTCTGTGACGGATAACAAGTCTCTCTCAGTGGAATGGGCGTTCGTTTCTCAAACCTGTTCTGGGACTTGAAAGAAAACTCCTGGATTTCTGAGAGAGTATTACACATTTACCATCAGACTTTACGTGGATGCATTTGACCCGTGAGCAGAGAATCAGTGATATCACGTACAGCTCACGTCGGTCACTTTTACTGACTGATGCGGAGAAATCCACTCAGTGTCACTCAGAGATCTGTCACGGTGTACAGTATCCTCTATAAACGCTTTCAATCAAACACAGTCGTGTCAGCGGCACTCTGAATAGAAAGCGTGCGTGTCGAAAATGACAGAAGTCACCGCCCGGCACGTCTTCATCGCATCGTTTCCTCTCATTCAGCCTTCCCCGGCTCCGTGACTCTGAACGGCGTGTGAGGAAACTTCATGTTCAGACGGCTGTATGTGAACTTTGACACGTGTTACGGGGAGAGACCGCAGCCTGCATCAATAATTCACACTTCACATTAATTACAAAGTCGCTGGGCGTGCGCTGCGGCTCCAGTCATCCATCACCGCTTTCAGGCGTCTCTTATAAAGCTTACATTCCTCCTGAGGCCCAGACAATAAAAAAAAACATTCTTTCATTTCCAGCAGTCTCCCGGCAGCTGTTTGTGCGCGCGTGTTACGACGCAATCTCGACGACGGTTCGAATGTTGCGGCGCTCACCTGCTGTCATAGAGGAATTCAATGAAGACATCACAGGACAAAGTCAAATCATTCAAACTGTCAATAGCGGCACACTTATGAAATGACGTCCTCTGATGGGTTTGGTCTCACACCCGTGCCGCCTGCGATTCAATCAGAGGAATTATTCTGATAATGTTATTTCATCTCTTTCATACTCGTTCGCAGCTAAGCTGCCGTGCAACACACGAAATGTTTTAGGAGCGATACAGAACGTACAGGATGAAATCTCTCTTCTGGAGGAGAAGTGATTCTGTTATAATCATATAATATCAGTTCGGTCAGGTGAATTTTATGGAAACAGCCGGTGACATTCAACCTCGAAAGAGAAGTGAAAATGGAATGACCACACACACACACACACACACACACGAGGTGTTATTGTGATGATATAATGAGTTTGTTTGCAGTAAATGTGTTGTGTGTATGTCTGCTGTGCTTGTTAAGATGATGTGTAATCTGAGCGGGCAGTCTGTGGGCAATGCCGGTGTCCATGCCATGGGAAATCATCTTCAGTCTTGTTAGAGGAACATTTGGACTGTGAGGACGTCTAATAATCACTCCAGTGATTGTCCACCCGCTCGACGCACACACACACACACGCACGCGTACTTCTACACACACACACACACACACACACACACCCGTGCTGAAGTCTACACCCGTCAAACTTGCCCAATTTGTTTCTTTCTGCTCTCTGGTTGAGAGAATGTCATAAAGGCTGTGCAATTTCACTTAGACTTGAACCTTTTTTATCACACAGATCTCTTGAAATACTTGTTTCCGATTGGTCAGTGGTGACATTATCCCCGCTCATTGGCGTATTGTAGGGGTTCTCAACCTTTTTCTCTCAAAGGCGCCACTCACAAAACCTTAAAAATATTTTTCTAACGAACACAGAGAAAGATATTTGGAAGAACGTCATTAACCAAACAGAGCTCATCCCTCATTTACTGCCATAGTAGGGAAATAAATACTATGGGAGTCAATGGGGCATGAGATCTGTTTGGTAAATGACATTCTTCCAAATATCTTCTTTTGTGTTTAACAGAATAAGAAATGTAAATAGATTTGGAACAACCTGAGGGTGAGTAAATGATGACACAATTTTCATTTTTGGATGAACTATCGCTTTAATATTAACTGGAAAACGTTTGTTAACTATAAAAATGGCCAAATAATAAGAAATATCTTGGTGGTTTTTTATTTATTTTTTGCTATTTTTTTCTAAATTTAAAATATTGGTCATCTTAGGCCCCCTTGGAAGTCAGCCGGGGCCCCCTTGTTGAGAACCTCTAGCCATTGAACAGTTTAATACTTACAAATAAACAACTAAATAATAATAACCAAACATAAATATGTATTATTTATAACATTATAAATGATAGAAATTATAATTAACATGCAATTTGACAAACCTAATTGCATCTTCGTCTTGTTTGAACGTCTTTCGCGTTCCCACAACAGTTTGTATTTGTTACAAAATACCGGGGGTCCCTGTCAGGATTTATTCTGTGATATACTGTTATTCAGTACTGTTATCGATACTACGCTCTATAATTTGATGCAAAAACACATGATGCGAAGAGATTGAATGATGAAAAGAACATGTTAAGTTTCTTTATTACAGCTGAGCTTTAGAACTGCAGTTTACAAATGCTTCTGAGCAAACAGAAAATGCCACATAACAAAACGTGCACTTACGGCACTTAGCATGTGCATAGGAGCACATCATAATGTAATTCAACATATTTACTTTACATCAGTATGGTTATTTGGCTGGTAGACCATATTTCTTTTTACTTTCTGGTTTTAGGTCTACATAAATTTAAGTACTATTTTCTAAGCAAGTAATATTTTTTTTAATTATATGTACTATTTTTATAATTTTACTAGCACAACAGGATAACATTCCTGCATAACAGGAATTTCTTATTCAACACTTTAGTCTTGTTTTCTAGCACAAATATCTCAAATTTCTTTAAGCAAGATGCATTTACTTGACATGACTGTGACCAAAGACGTTTAGGCTTGTTTTATGAATGAAAATATAAGAAATAAGTAAGATTATGTTGAAGACAAGCCCCCAAAAAATCTGTCAATGGGGTAACATTCAGTTTAAGTAACATAAACGTCCTCAATTCTTATATTGTCTTTTATAAAACGTCTAAATCTAAAGTATGCATGATATGTGTTTATTTGTTACGTCCGTCACATCTTTTCTTTCTGTATTCTAGATAGAAAATGCAGTTAATAAGAAAATGAATAAGCGATATCTCAGTCTGTGGGATGATTTGTCGGATGTTTGCTGGAGCGCCCGCCGTGTTTAGATGAATCACATTAGTGATAATGTGTTCTGAATCAAAAGAACATTCGGTCTTGCTATTCACTCCCTTACAGAAAAGACACACGAAATTCACATGTGCAAAAAACACGTGTGATCACATGTGAAATGTGTGTTTTTGGAACATTTTGGTGTGAATTCCATGTGAATTCCCACGTGAAACCCATGGGATAACATGTAAAAACCCATGGGATAACATATGCGACATGTCTCCACATGTGATCACATGTTCTTCACGTCACCACATGTTGCACATGTCATCCCATGGGTTTCACGTGGGAACTCACATGGAATTCACACCAAAATGTTCCAAAAACACACATTTCACATGTGATCACACGTGTTTTTTGCACATGTTAAACACATGTTGTATACATGTGATCACGTGTGAAAAACGTGAAATTCATGTGTCTTTTCTGTAAGGGCTGTTTGTGTCTGAATGTCACTCAAGGACACAACATCGTTCACGTCCACCTTCATCTCTTCTGGTGACCGCATTGCTCACATAGCCATCGAAAGGCAAATGAATTTCGCGAGGTTCTTAGATTCCACAGATTCACACCGCTGAAGTGACAAACTGCCAAGCTGAAAAATGCCACCAAACAAGATTTTCTGATGTTTGCATCTCATGCGGTGGAGTAACGGGTGCTGTCTGTCTGTCCGTCCGTCTGTAGGGAGGAGGCCATCATGTCCACATACTTCGAGACGGTGGACGACCTGTTGGCCTCATTCGGACCGGCGAGAGACTGCTCCAAAGACAACGGTGGATGTCGTAAGAACTTCAAATGCGTCTCGGACAGACGGATGGAGTCCAGCGGCTGCATGGTGAGTAAGAACATTTGAATGTCTCCGGGTTTACCAGCAGTGCCCATCCTCTCGTTACGGGCTGACGTGTTTGCGTGTGTTACACACGCAGATTAAACGGGAAGCAGATGAGAAGACGGAAATGCACTTAATAGGTTTTGTGGGGTGAAACGGGTGAGCTCACGGCTCTGTTCTGATGGATTAATAAATCACACGCAGGTCTTTCATCGCTCAAACCAACTCAGATTAGAAATAAAAACCTGACGCCGATAGAACAATCTGATCAGCCGCAGTGCTCTGAAAAGAGACGTTTGTCTGAGAAGAAAGATTCTGTCATCATTTATTCACCCTCAAGAGCGTTCAGTTTGCCGAAGCACAGATAATAAAAGAGTTCTGTTTCATGAGGTTACACGGAGAGCAAATGTAAACTGGTTTCAGTCTCATCTGTGTCTCAGATCTTCTTCCTGAAGAAAACAAGTGTCAGAAATCAAACCAAACGATCTCAGTATGAACATTTCTCATCACATTGACTCAAATCCAGATTCATTTACCTCTACAACCTACATTCATTTACACCTCCGTGTGTTTTTTTGTTTTTCTAACAACTTTTGTTGTATGAATATTTGCTTAGAAAGTACATAACATAGAAAAAAGATCATGAACAACAGCCAGGGGGTTGAAGGATGACCAAATACAATCAGATATCAATATAATAAAAATTAACAAAGAAGGAAACAAGAAAAAAATACAAAAAAATCTTAATAAAAAATAAATGCACACATAAACAAAGAGCATCAATTAAATCAAAACACCGAAAAGTGAGCATATACCTAAAGTTTTGATAGCCTTTTTGTTACAAATAAAAAATTGCTATAAATCTCGATATCTTCTTGAAAATGGGAAACGTGTGGGGTAACTTTCGATGTTTTACGTTTGTGTATAAAATAGTTTGCAAGCAAAATAATGAAGTTGCAAAGAAAGTGCACATTTGTATAAGACGTCCGCGGGTGAATGATGAGCGTTGGTGAAAGCGCTGACATCACGCGTGTGGTCCTGCCAGCTTCTGAATGAATCTTTCTTATGAAAACAGAGCGTGTCCTAAAACAATCAGCACTGCACTTCTCAGCCGTCGCCGCGTAATCCCTTTAAGCGTTCCCTTCACCTCTATTACTGAGAGTGAGGAAGACAAAGCTTTTAACGCTCCCGATGTCAGCCGCGCTGAAGACTCGTGACCTCGGCCCGGGTCAAGAGATTCACAACTCAATCCACTTCAGACCGCAACTGGATGAAAATTGGACACCTTCAGCGTCTCGAGGACAGACAGAGATGTACTTACACACGCGTTCTGTTAACGCTTTATATGCTGGAGATTCATGTGAATCTGCTTTTCCTAGTGTTATTAGGAATAAATCATTTATATGCCACGGCCATAGAGTTTCATGTTCCTGAGCATTGATTTGATTTCTTCGTCTAAGCTAGATTTTATCTGAGTATGTGCAGGTTTTTCATCAGGTTTGACCTTGTTTTAATGTCGCACACATCTACAGTGCTTGATAAATGAGGTTTCAGGAGATAAAACTACAGAAAAATATGACAGATCTTGAACTTTCTTTGCTCCTTGCAAAATGTATAGACAAATTAATATCTTCAGGATCCGTTCAAAATATTTTCAAACTTCTGTAGAGGTGTTAAATTCACCTGCCATCTGTGTTTTTAGCACACAAAGACCTCTGTTTGTTCATACGAACTTGTTTATTTTTTGATTCATTATTATTTCCAATTTCTGTCACAAAGTAATTTATGAAATTATATAGTTTTATTTTAATTTGATAAATTTACCACTTTGATTTCACTTTATTTTTAAGCGATACAAATGCTTGTTTCCAAGATCAACGTTTGTTTTTTGAGAGTAAAGGCCATTGCACATTTAGAGTCCGAAAATTGCGTCCGAAATTTCCGCACGTAAAAAAAAATATGACCTCACGTTGTGTCGATCGCATTTACACACCGCCTCCGATATTTTCGTCCGTCATAAAAAATATGGACTGGGTTCGATTTTCTGCGTTTTTCGCATCCGTAGCAAGAATTTTGAGAGGCGTTTTGACAATTCAGAGACACCGTACAAACCAGCGCCAAATACGAAAAAACACATACGAAATTTTCGGACTGTTTGTGCAAAGACCCTAACTATTGCACATTTTTGACATGTACTTAAATAGTTCAGCAGAATTAAGAACAAATATTCTGTGTAAATAATAATAATAATAAATGTTTTAATGTTAATAATGCATTTATGTATTAATATAAACAAATGCATTTATTAATAAAGTAGGAGAGTGTTTTTTACATCAGCTGTTGGATGCTCTTTGATGATGTCATCATCAATTCATGGCTCCATATGGTCTTTGTGTCATGATTCTGCCTCATCATGTCATGTCTTTCTTGGTCTTGTTGCAGAATCATGACAGAGCCTCTTGTTTAGTGTGGAGAGAAACATATCATTGTGCGTTCTCTTCGGTCTCGTCTTTGGCCCCGCCCCTCTCGTTTCCTCGTTTAGCTTCCCGCCTGTGTCTCATTACCCACACTTGCCCATTGTTATCTTCTTTGTTAGTTCCCTTATTTAATGCCCTTGTGTCTGCTGTCCCGTGCTCGGTCGTTTTGTACCATTTGCTGATAGCTGCATATGATTCATGTCTTTGAAGACCTTGCGTCTTGTTCCTGTCTGTAAGTTATCCCAGTCTAGTCTAGTGTAGTTTTGTCAAGTGTAGCTTTAGTCCAGTGTTAGTTAGTCTACGTTCCTGTTTGCCTGTCATATTATTTCTCCTTGTTATTGTTGTTTTATGTGTTGTTTTATATATATTGTTATTATTTATTAATCTTGTTTTTGTTACCCCTTTACCGCTGCCTGCATCTGGGTTCTTCCCTACCACATCCGTAACACTTTGATTGTATTTTTAGGCGTTTTTCAGCTGGAAGTTCACAGGATGATGTGAAATGTCACACACAGAATGACACTTTCACAGTGAAGACGTGAACACTTGAAAGTAAATGTCAGGTTTAGTGCTATTATTCACCGTAAGCCCGAAGCAGTTAAATACACACCGCTCATCGACGTCGAGTTCATTTATTCCTTTAACATAAATCTGTCATAAACGTGTGTAATGAAGAGCACGTAATGTGAACCTTACATTTCATTACACCAAACTAGATGCAAGTAGATATTATTTAGAATTGCTTGTGCAAAGTCGTGTTATTTTCATCTCCGTTGAAAACATAGAAATGTACTCCAGAGCTTGGCCAGTATATGATGGGAAAAGTTTGATTGAATGTGTTTTTGTCCACGAAGGAAACCTTCTATTAAACAGCTACAGTAAGACACAGACAAAACCATTGACATGTCTTTTAACACTGCTATTTTAATCGTTTTTTATCAAGTTACACTTAGAATTCACCTAAATAATGTATCGTACAGTAGGCCTGCATTTTATAATGTATAAGAAGTTTTTAATACTTTAAGGCCTATGTCATTCCCTAATGCATCTGTGTTGTGTCCGTGCTTTGAGGAAGGTCAAATAAATGGGGAACAGTACAAAACCCTTTACGTGAATTAAATATGTGCCCAAAACTCAATTTCAAACTTCAATACAATCTTCTCTTCTTTGTTCTATGACAGGAGTGTTTGATCGCCTGTTGGTGGGAGTCAGAGGTTTTAGCTATCCTGACCACAGAACCACTTCAACACGGCCTTCAGTCAGGATTGAGATGACCAGCAGATTTGACTGACTACTAACTTCACATACAGCTTTGTTTTTTTATTTAGCCTTCTTTGTTTAGAATCAGCTTCTCTACACTTCAAAAGATAATCCGTAAAAAATGGATAAAGTACTGGCAGAAAATTAGCAGTACATTTATCTTACGGACATTTCCGTTAACGCTAAAATGTAATTTAATGCCGTGCAAAATGTAAAATACAGGTAAAACAACAGTAAAAAATGAAGAAGGAAAATTCCTTCATATTAATGCAGTATATTGTGCCACACTTGTAGTGTATTTTGTTGACATTTCTTCTGTAACCTATGGAGGTAGATACTTGAGTTTCTGCGGGAAGGTTGTGAAATGTCCTACAACAACAGAGACACCAGTAACGTCAAATATAATCCTCACATTCACAAGCCTACAGTACATTGATCAGATCCTTTCTCTTCATCGTGTGCTTCATCCTCATTAAGAAAGGTAAACTAAATGATAACTCGTATATTTCCATCCACTGCGATGCCGACGTCACTCGTTCCTGTGCACTAATCTTAGCTTCAGGATCAAAGCTTGCGTTGACAAAGAAACTCATGGTTCCAACTCAACCCCAAACTAATCCTGAAACCTGAGTTCGTTCAGCTACATTCAGGGTACAGGCCCCAGGACAGCATGGTGTATTTTGTTTACGTGTACTGACATTATCCCATTTAAATGATTTAATTTTTCAATTCAGAGAAAAGAACTAACTATAGGCTAACAAAGAAAAGCAATGTGCATGAGCTCAATGCTCCTGCGTTCTGGAGCCGAACGGATCATAGATGATAATAATGTTCCTCATCATTAATGTCCCAGATCCAAACACAGACGAGAGCTGAAGGTCGACTCAATAAAGACACTGAAAATGGATGTCTTGAGAAACTTCATTACTCTTTCTGTGAAGCCAGCAGCTTCTTTCTTCATTTTTCAACAGCACAAACTGAGCCGACAGCATCATTGGACCGGTGAAATGCATTTCTTCTTTTGGAGGGGAAGTTTTCAGTGAATGAAATATACATGAGGACGAGCTAATAAGATTGTCCGAATGTGTGTTTGGTGTTGAGCTGAGAGGCCCGAGTCGGTGCCGGTGGGTGATCTTATTAAACCGCCCACAATTTCTGCTCCTGATTCATTTATTGCCTTTTCCCCTCATCGACGGCACAGATGAAAAACAGCCTTCTCAACTTTCTGAAGGACTTCAAAGCGCAGATGAAGCCTTTGTTCGGCCTGTGGAGGAGGAACACGTCGTCTTCATCTCGTCATGTTCGATTTTCTCACCGCACTGAACTGAGAGCAACTTCAGCTTGTCTACAAAACTCATCCAAAGTCAAATACAAGAGCCGGAAGGAGAGATTTCTCAAAGCCAAGACGAGACAAAAAAACATCTTCTTAAACATCACCAAACGTCGAATTACAGCTGTGCGTGTTTATAAAATAAGTTTCTCTTTTTGTTATTGTAACAAAATTATGTTATAATAAAGACAACAGAAAAGTGCTTATCTTTCTTTACCCTTTTGTTTATTAGATTAATTATAAAAAAAATAATAGTAAGGTAATGTAATGTAATGTAAAAGTAAAATTAAAAGAAAATATAATAAAAAAGAAAAGAAAAGAATAAAAAATACTTTTTTTAAATGATTATATTAATGAATATATTACTGTTTATTACATTTATATAATGTTTGTTTTTTGGACACCGCTACAAAATGGTATTTAGAACAAAATACAACAAACAGATCATGTTGAACTAAATCAGTCGAACATCTTTAAACTTTAATTCTACATGTGAAAAAAAAAGAAATGAACTGAAACAGGGTGTGTTTTTGGACATGTGTTGCTTACATCTTGGAAAATCTCAGCAGATGCTGCCTCGTGTGAGATTTTCTCCTTTTTTCTTTTTATTGGACCCTGAGGCTGCTTTATGTTGTATTTTCAATGTTAATAAGGCGGTTTTAGATTTTCTGTAAAGCACTTTTATTCAGACACCGGCGTCTTTCTCTGGCGTCTGTCGGCTCTGTTTATTTTTAAAGGCGCTGGGTCTCCTCTCGTGCGCTTCTGTCTGTGTTGCAAATGAGACAGCTTGCGTGTCCGTCATTTGAATTTTCTCTCTGGAGTTCAGGCCAGGTGTGTCCGGACCATTACTCTGTGCCGATGGCTCCCTCCTGTGACATTACCATACAGAGAGAGAGAGAGAGAGAGAGGTGAGGTGAAGCGCTCGGGTGAAGGATAGAGAACTGAATTATGAGTGGACTGAGAAACCCAGAGAAAAGATCTGCTCTGAAAGAGAGGAGAAAATGAGGAGACGAGAGCAAGACGTGGAGTGGTTAAACTGAAGGACGCAGACTGAAGGTTGAAGTGACGGCCATCGAGCTTCACTTGAATGAAGGATGCACTTCTACTCTGAGATGTTTGTTTGCTTTTAACGTTGATAAAGGTCTGAATAACCTTCAATGCCTTACACACTGCTGAGAGGAAATCATCCAATGCTAAAAAATTGAAGATGATATGTCTACCTGATCCAGTTGATATCTTTTTTAATTTCTTTATATTCTTTTTACTTCTTTACAGGAAGACTGTATTTATGTATTTTCAGTTTGACTGACCTGATACTTCACCCAAGAATGAAAATCATGTCATCGTTTACTCACCTCGAGTTGTTCCAAATGTGTATAAATGTCTTTCTTCTGATGCTTCTTCTGATATTTAGAAGAATGCTTGTAACCAAACAGTTCTGGGACCCCATTGACTCCCATAGTAGAAAAATGACTATAATTGTTCTGTTGAACACAAAAGCAGATATTTTGAAGAATGTAGGACAGCAAACAGTTCTGGGGCTCTTCTGACCACCATTGTCCTCTGGATGTGAATGGGCTCCAAGAGCGGTTTGGTTACAAGCATTCATCCAAATATCTTCCTCTGTGTTCAAGCAAACAAAGAAATGTATACAGATTTGGAACAACTTGAGAGTGAGTCATTCATGACAGAATTTCATTTTCGGGCGAACTGTCCCTTTAAGTTTCTTTCTTCTTCAAAACACAAAAAGAAGATATTTTGAAGAATGCTGGTCATCAAACAACACTGAACCACACTGACTTCCATTGTATGAACACAAAACCACCGAGACATTTCTCAAAATATCTTCTGTTGTGTTTTGAAGAAGAAAGACTCACATACAGATTTACAACCACACGAGAGGGAGTAATAATAAATGATGACAGAATTGTATTATTTATTTGATTAGATTCCACTGGCTGTTTTAAAATCATGAGGACAAAAAATCTGAGATTTCCGCCCACAATTTGTATTTTGACATCATCAGATAAGGTCAAGCTTAGAGCTGAACGTCAGGAGCAAAGCAATTAACCATTGAAAAGAAGTCCAAACTCACAGTAGCGTTCTCGATCGACAGATATTATACACTTTCTTTATAGTTTCAAGAATTCAGGACAGATATCATCTTCCGTCTGAGGCGACAAAATGAAACACTTTCCTCCTCACAGTGTTTTCTCATGAATGCGTTTCATGTTTTGAGATGTGCGTGTAGATTGAACCTGCATTATTTGGGTTGGCTGCAAACCAACCAGCGGTTGATGATATCAATAAAGCAGAAAAAATCACGCGGGCAACAAGAAAATAGCAAATAGAAACGTGTGATGCTCCTCCTGGAATCATGCGTGCGAGAAAAGATTTAAGCTTTATTTGCTACGGTATGTGCTGTACTTTATTTCACATTGTTGAGCAAACTGCGGAATAAATGGAATAACATTTTGTCATTGATAAATGCTTTTTAAGAAGCCATCTGTGAGTCGCTGAGCCATACGTTCAGTTCTAAAGCGTTATATTAAAGGACACACATTCATTTAAGCTTTTAATAGCAGCGTGTCTGATTAAAAACCTGGAGGTGATCAGATTGACTGATGAGAGGAAACGCAGAGGCAGATTGAGCTCCCCTCCCCTCCCGTCTCCAGCATCTGTTGTCATGGCGATCACGGATGCTGGTCTTTTGCAGCCGCCCGGTGAGGGTTTTACGGTTGCCCTTTAAGAACAGGCTGTAATTGTTGAGACGTATTTTATTTGTTTTGTTAATCCTCGTATCGACGCGGCGTGGCGGTTGACTCATCGATTAGACTAACGCTCTAATATAGTGGCACTTTGTGTTTGTCTCTGTGAGTAAATGAGCTGCCCGCCTCCTTCACACCCTCCTTGAGATCTGATCCAAACACTAAACCTTGTTCCTGTGTGTGTGTGTGTGTGTGTGTGTGCGTGCGTGCGTGCGTGTGTGTGTGTGTCACACAACTCTATATAAATGTAAACCACTAGCTCTGTTTTTTAAATCCTGCTGTTGTGAGGAGTGTTGTTAATGTTTATGAGTTGTAGTCGTTGATGTACAGTTATAATTCTTGTAATTATTTTGTAGGTCAAGGTGATGGTTTATATATTTTTCATGTTTTTTTGTTTAAATCTTACTGTAACATTAAACGTCTGCATTCACTACTCGATTTATGGATCATTTACTCGCCCAGTTCCCTTAAACTATATAGAAACATAGAAAAATATATATAATAATAATAATAATAGTTATAAGATTTATATCGTGTGAAATCATATCAACCTTTCAAAATTGTTTTTATTAGTGATTTTGATATTGTAAGAAAGCATAATGTACAGTATTTTTTATGTGATCTTTTCAAAGTTGAATTGATTTCATGTGATTTGTATTGTCAATGTTTGTTTGTTTTTGCACTTTATTTATTTATTTGCATGTCATGTATAAAAACGTTTATTAACAAAAAGTTGTTGTCATTTTATTATTATTATTATCATTAATATTATTATTATTTATTAATCAACAAAGATGAGATGTACTTTATGAAATAAACTTTGACCTTTTTTTATAAACGTAAAGGATTCCTTTAGAAATATGTTACGATACAGTTTTGTGGCTGCAGAAGATTCATTTCTTGCTGAATTCATTAGTGAAGGAAAGCAAGGTTTGTTTTTTCTTTTATAAGTCAGGGTTGTTTGTTTTTCAGCGCAGGAATAACATGGTGCTCTATTAAAACATTTAACATTAAAACGCATGAATTTGTCTGAAAATAATGTTTAAATCGTTATAGTATCCTCATTAACATTTATATAATAGTGAAAGAATAATCCCTGAGTCATGTGTTTACATCTGACTTAACGTCTTCTTTGTTTTAGACCAGAAGTTTTGTGTGTGTATTATAATGAAGTTTTTATTGTTCATTTCTAAAAATGTAGAAGTCAGTGTGATGTAGATGTCGTTTCTTTCTTTAATGTCGTTTCACTTCTGTCTCATATGTATATAGTACAGTGATGGACAGTATGGAAATAAACCTTCTCCACTGCGTTAGGTCTTTGCATCTTTTCCAGATGCGCTTTGAAGCATTTCTCTTTTATTTCTTGTTTGATGTTGTTGTCGCTCACAATTCCTTGAATTCATGTGGAGTTTTTAATCTAAAGCCTTTGGTCTTAAAGTGCACGCTCTCTTGCGGCCCGGACCCTGTTTATCTAATGGTATGAACAAATCCTTTTTTCTTTTCTTTTTGATGATGAAATGTTGTGTTCGCATTGGTGTTTTTTCAGTACTCGAGCAAATATACAGTACAGTGCTGTCCACGAATGAGTTTCGTGATGTTTGTGTAAATTATGGACGCTGCTCTTCATTTGGTGAATTGTATGCCGCTGCCCTGGAAACCTTCATTAATGTTCTTTCCTCGCCGAGAAACACTTTTGTTCGTGACATAATCACTCCCCGCCAGGAGCACACACCGTGTCAAACTTCTTTCACATTGTCTGTCTGTGGTTACCTGGTAACCAGCATCATTGATCTCTGTGTCCGTCTCTCAATCATCTGCAGTGTCCAGAAGGCTTGCGGCCTATGAAGGATGGTTCGGGTTGCTATGACTACTCGCTGGGTACCGACTGTACGGATGGATTTAACGGAGGCTGTGAGCAGTTGTGTCTTCAGCAGCTGGTTCCTCTGCCGGAAGACCCCACCTCCAGCAATGTGCTGATGTTCTGCGGGTGAGACTGACACACACACACACAAGAACACTTACACAAAGAGCACACAAGTCGCTTAGGAAACACTTTATAAATCACATTAGTTTTAAATGCCTTTTTGGCACAGAGACACTCATATGAGATCATATTTTAGAAAACTGAACTCGCGGGGCTGAAGTGGGAGGAGACTGGGGCGGTAAATCCAGAGGCTGAATTTTAAGGGGGAATGAGTATAAACGCCTCCAAATAATATGCAAATATCCTAAAGTGGGATTTTCTCAATTGACGGTATAAAACATGTCACCAACTATTTTAAGGACCCACCATTAAATCTCGTCTTTTCCATCACTGGTTACGTCCGTCTCTCTCAGCTTTTATTTCTCAGATTTAATAAGTCTAAAGATGTTGAGCAATTATGAATATAAAAATGCATGATTTTACAGATTTTATTGGGCATATCCAACACTGTGGTGAACACACCTATGTGCAATAAATAATGACATTTATTTACAATAATTTGTGTATATAATTACAATTACTTTCACGCTATGGTTTCTTTGCAAATGAGCAAAAAGAGAAAAGTAATAAGATAAATTAACAATCATGAAACACTTAGATTCACAGGTTTGGCGATACAATAGTTTTGTTTTCCATTTTACTGTAGTTTTATTCATATTTTGAATTAGCTTTTATTTTTGCATTTTTAGTTGTTGTTCATTTCAGTGTACGTTATTATTTATTACTTTCTTTTTCTTTTGTTATTTATTTATTTATTTACAGTTAATAATTTTAGTGCTGCAATTTAAACATATTTCAGTTTATTCCGAAGGCAACATTTTAATTTAGTTTATTTTAAGTTTTTTAAATAATATTTAGGCCAATACTTGATAAAATGGTGGTTTCAGCACAATCATGTGACATCAGACTCAACAATATTTGCGGTTTTATTTGATATTATATGATATTTGCTTTTTTTGTGAGGATGTGAAGGTAGATTCATCCAATCAGCAGAAAGTTTATAACGATCCATTTAACAGTCATTTACTATCACTGACTGAATGAAATATCTCATGTGTGTGTGTCAGGTGTGTGCAGGAATATAAATTGGCAGCTGACGGGCGTTCGTGTCTTCTGTTGGCGGATCACTGTGAAGGACCCAAGTGCCCGAGACATGACACGCGCTTCAACGTCACGCTCTTCAGCGAGATGCTGCACGGATACAACAACAAAAGTCAACAGGTTAATCTCGGACAAGTCTTTCAGATGACCTTCAGGTGAGTTCAGTTTGTTTGTTTGTTTTTAAATCCCTGCTGAGAGAGTGAATGAGGGAACTTTTCCAGACCTGCGGTCAGAGTAACTTTGCTTTCAAAAAGCCTCGCTTGGGCTCAGAAAATGGCGTTCATTTACAGCGGACCCGAGTGCTTTCATGTCTGTTTAATCCTGTGGTGTTTATTAACATTCAAATAGTGTGTTACAGGCCAGTTGTTCTCTCTCACTATTAGTTATTAGTAACTAACGACTAGTTACTAATTACATATTCAATAGTGTAATTAGATTACTGTACAGTAAGGTAAGTACAGTAGGGCTGCACAATCATGGGTAAAATGTAGGGCTGTCAACAGTGTTGGGTGTCACTAGTTACTAAGTAATTAGTTACTGTAATTTAATTACTTTTCCCTTGAAAAAGTAAAGTAAGGGATTACTTTTATTTTTTCTGTAATTTAATTATAGTTATGATGTAATTAAAGTAAATACTTTGTGTAATATGTGTGTGTGCAGAAGAGGAATTTGCAACAAAATTCAAAGTCTAACTTCAAAATCCGTGCTTTAATGTATAATTCTCACATTTGTAATTAATAATACTACTTTATGTAGTTTTATATGATTTATTTGAATGAATTAAAAGAGTCGTTTCATGTCTATCCTTGAATCACTTAACTCATCAAGGTTGATGTAGGATATAGAAAGTAATTAGTAATAAGTAATTAAATACTTTTTGAAGAGAGTAACTTGTACAGTAATCTAATTACATTATCGAATGTGTAATTAGTAACTAATAATTAATTACTTTTTCAGAGTAATTTACCCAACACTGGCTGTCAAACGATTAATCGCGATTAATCCCATCCAGAATAAAAGTTTGTGTTTACATAATAAATGTCTGTGTACTGCGCATATTACCTTTGTGTTTATAAACACATATGCATATATTTAAGAAACATATCAAATATAAAATTTAATAAACTTGCATATGTACTTTAAATTATTGGTAAATATAAATAATTCATCTAAAATGTAAATAAATATATACATACATTAATGTGTTTGTTTTTGTATTTATAAATACAAAATTAATATGCACAATACACAGACACATATTATGTAAACACAAACTTTTATTCTGGATGTGATTAATCGCGATAAAATAATAAAATCATAATCATGGTTATTTTGCTCAAAATTTTAATCACGATTAATAATCATGGTTATTTTGTCAGTTCAGAACTTTTGTTTTTAATTTCACTTCAGCGTGTTTATCAGGTCTATACTCTACAGCCATGAATATGTTATAATCTGCCGCCATTAAACTTCTTCAACACTTGAAACTTCAGTATTTCAAAGCACTCAATCATCTAAACACCCCACCACAGAAATGAACGTTTTGTGACCTTCGGAATGAAACCTTGCTACTCCATTTTTAATGTCTTGTTTTTTATTATTATAAATCATTACCCTGAATGTTTGTCTGTGGGTTTTGCAAAAAAAGTGTTAAAATAGTAGAAATGCAGTGAAAAAATGTTTCCCGTAAAGTGGAAGTTTAAAAGATAAAAGCTTTGCGATGATTTTCCGACCTAATTGGGAGTTTTGTGCTTGCTTTTAAAACATTAATATCACAACGATTGTGCTCAGTTAATTGCGGCAAGCACGATTAAAATACGATTAATTGTGCAGCCCTAAAGTCTTCAAATAAAAAGGTGTTTTTGATACCTGTCCATCTTCTTTGTTTGATTTTCTTCTCTCATCAACTCGGTCATCTTTCTAAACTGATTACTGTCTCACAGACAGTTAGTTTGCAGTATTCCTATTGTGCATCACATATAAAATGTTATATACACAGAGCTTATTAGTAATACAAATGCAACATTCCAATCACAAACTTGGACAACTTCAGTTTTTTTGTGTTGAAAAAGTGCAATAACACCATTTATTCTAGTTCCACGTGTTCAGTGCAGCGTTGTGAAAAGCACTAAAGAAATAGAATTGAGTTGGTGAGGTAAAGCTCTCACATCATCTTCACACATTATGAAATCCTGTCACAGGTCCTGTGAAGCCTCCGTCACTGCATGTTTTTTCTGGATGTATTTGCCGTAATGAGTGTTTTGATATGTAGATTTGAAGGGATGTGATGCAGCCGCACAGATGCTCGCTCACTAATAATATTCATCAACTCTTCTGCATCACATTAATGATATTTACTCAGCTTTGGCCATATGCATCCATGAAAACAGTTTGTGGAAATTAGTCTTTAGTGCCACAGCGCCGGTTACAATACATAACACAACAATCAGGCAAGCAGTTGTTGTTTGTGCGGAGAAGAACATGCATTTCTCTTTTGGTAAATAACTGAAAGGGTAACAAAGCATTTCAACAGTAACTATATATTTCATTTTAAAGTCATTGTAGCATAAGCACTTTATATAAATTAAATATGAACAAAATGATTGTGTATTATTAACCTTTCGTAATATTTATAAATATTTAAATCTGTATGAAATAAAAAACATAATGTAACGTTGTCCTGTTCTTCTAATAAAGGACAGTGCATGATACATTTGTTTTTATTATACTGTATTTTGTTGACTTTATTCTATTTTTATTTAGATTATAACCTGAATAAAATACAAGTTTTTATTTTTGAAATTATTTTTAAAATAACTTAAATAATGATTTATTATTGATTATTACTGTTAACCTCATTTGGATAAAAGCGTCTGCTAAATGACTAAATTTAAATGTAAATATTTATTAAAAATTGTAACAATTATTTACGTTCATTTTTTGTTTCGGTCTTGTCTCAGAAAAAATGCTCGCCTCGTCACAGTCTCGTCTTAATCGTAGTACAAAATCATATTTAACGTTTTTGACAGAGATTTAATTCATGAAACGAATGCTAGTTCTTTAATACGCACATGCATATATGACATCTGAGAAAATATGACAGAATTTCAAGTTTTCTTTTTGTTGCTGCTGCTTTTGACTTTAAGGACAGATGCACTTTTGGCTGACGGCTCACGCAGATTCTTCCCAGCATGCCTTTCTGTTCAGTCTGGTCAGAGATGTGCATCAGCGTCAGGGCTGTAGACTAATAAATATTGACATGTCATTCAGAGAAGAGAGCCTGAGAGACCCCCGCTGACCCCGGCCAGCACAATGTTTCCTTTGAAAGGCTTTCAGCGTCCTCATCCAGATGAAGCACATCCCTCCATCAGTCAGGACGGACACGACCCAGCCTTGTCCTGACCCACTGAAAGACTCAGAACGCAGAAATGACTGATGACAGGTCTGCTCACAACGGGAGTTTTGAAGAGTCACGTCGTTGAGTTAAGAGTCCTTTAAAGGCCCTCGGTGGTTATAGTCAGAAAGGGAAACGGCTTTGAGTATCTGAACATTTTCTCTTGCTCATTTTCACTAGAAATGTGATTAAGTCGAGTTAAACTCTCACATGAGGAAAGAGCAGCTAGAGGCCTTCATATTGACTTCGCAGCTCATCATGTTGTGCTTTCTTCAATCAACATTTATTTATTTGGACTCAAATTTCACAACGATGGAAAATTGTCTTAGGAAATTGTATTAGAGAGATTCCTGCCTTCCAGAAAGTGAAAGTATCTCAGGAATAAATCATCAGAGTTTTGTCTAAGAGCTGTGAGCAAGTTAACCAACAGAACCGCTATTCCACTCGGAATATTGTATTTTATTACAGTATATATATATATTTGTTTCATTTAGATATATTGTTCTATTTCATTCTGCTCTCCGGATGAGAAACACTGCTCTCTTATTGGTCAGATTGAAAAGTAAATCTTAAAGTCTGTCTCCAGAAGTTTATTCATTATAATTCCGTTTTGTGTTTGTCAACAGATTCTTGATAAACAGATCGTTGGATTATACGGTTGCTATTGGCAACATTGCGCTGCTCTCGTGTCATTGGACAGTTCACACTGCTTGTGGTTTGACGGACCTGAAACGTATCCATAGCCCCAAATGACTGAAAAATCAAACAACATATTAAAACATTTGACAGTAATGTCAATCCACAGTTCCATCTGAAAGAGACTCGACATGGCTTCATTTCACACCGTAGCTCATAGGGTGTGTTTTCTTGCTTCAGGTGCTTATAAGTCTCTTTCACATCTCTGTTGGGATGTTTGCGGGCGGCTGCGTGTTCTCGGGTGAAGTCCAGCTCCAGGATTTACAGTAATGAGAGTGTTGGTCTTCTGCAGCGAGCTGATAGTGAAAACGCGCCGTGCCTTTAGGAAACACTACATCAATGTGTGACTGAGAACGCTGGATATAAATGAACTGTCATAGGGGTTAGAAATGCAGGCCGCTGATTTCTGTGAGCAAGTGGACCTTGTAAATGGATTTAACCCCTTTGTAGGCTGTTGTTTGGCTTTAATGCGTTTCAGGGTTGATGTGGTTAGACGCCGTCGCCGTCGTGTTCACTCACTGTAAAGAATCATGTGTTGACTTTACTTAAAAACCATGATGCAAAAAGTAAATTCAACTTGAGGAGATTTTTAGTCAAAATAACAAGAGAATCTTTGTTGCGTTTACACAAATATATAAGTTCACTTGACCTTCTCTACTTAAAAGATGATGTAGCACGAGTTCAATCAACGTAAATATTTCATTCATTTACCTTAATGTTCACATAGCAACGTGAAGGATATTATTATAACAAATAGTATTGAAATACTTGATGACTGATTTGATGTCAGTCGTTGAATGATTCTCCACAGAAGCTCACATCATACTGCATTTCTGATGTGTGTCTTCCTTATTGTGGTAAGAAATAGGATGTGTTGAACCCGACCGGGTCTGTGCTTACCAAAGCAAACACGAATCACCTGAATGGTAACTTCACAGAACACGATTATTCGCGACAAAACAACATCGATGATACTAAAGACATCTTACATTTCGTTATACATGCCCCAAAAGCGCTTATTGTTATTTACCAAAAGAATGAATAATATGAATAATCAAACTTTTCAGGCGCAAGGGCTTATGGGTATTCCTCACATTTGTACTGAAAATATTAAGTTCATTGCACTGGAAATGTATGTACTTCATTTTCACTGTAGTTTGCACAACTCAAATTCGATGTATTAAATTGGATCACTTTTTAGAGTGTGTGTGCAGTAAATGGTGATCGACGTGAATTGAGCTGGTGTTTGTTTAAACGTGTTTATGATGTCGGAAGTGTTGATGTAAAGAGGGAAAATGGGCTGATGTAAATTAGGCCTGAACAATTCTAAAGGAAAATGTTGTACACTGTAAAACTTTGCTGTAATTTGGCGGCAGGTTTGCCAGTAACTTACTGTAGATTTAATGTACAATTTTGTTTTAAGCATAAACTTACCTAGTTTATATATTTTTCTTTCATAAAACAAGACTAAATATCTTGGGTCCCTTTTCTTGTTATGTAAATGTATCGTAATTGAAGAAGTTTTAAATAGTTTTACAGAAAGCAAGAGAATAATGCTTAGGAAGAATGTCATTTTTTTACTTTGTTGCTGTGCTAATGCCAGTCTCTTCTTGCTCATTTTGAATCTCAAAAGTCAAAGTGTTTTCATTTTGATTAAAGTAATGGAAAATAGTACTAATTGTAAAGTATATTAAGTAGTAATTAAATCTACAGTAAGTTACTGGAAAAAAAAGTTTTACAGTGTGTGGTAACTTGTGATAATGCAATTCATACAGTGACATGATAATGCTTTTAAGCAATTTAAACTATATTAAAATATCTGAAAAGTTGAAAATACATAACCATTTGAAGTACTGGAGTCATTCGGTTATCGCAAACCATTGTGATGTGCACATTTCCGATATTTCAATAATTTAATTATATTGTGCAGCACTAATCTAAATTTAGTAAAAATAACCTTATGTAGTAGGTTCATTAAGGTAATATATATATATATATATATATATATATACTGTATATATACAGTTTTTATAAATATTTTATATTTATTCTAATTTATTATGTTACTGTAATTTTATAGTATTACAGTATTCATCAAATGCATGATAACATATTGTAGTGCTTTGAGAATAAGAAAGATGCATTAAAAATACAAATTAAGAAATATAAAATAGTTATTATTAGTAGCAGTTGGTGGAGTGATTTGTTCTTCTTCGTCTTATTATTTTTATCATCACCCCGTAAGGTAAGACATACTGTATATGATGGGGACACACAGCATGTAGGCATGATTCATCTGTTATTGCACTTGTTATATTATTAAGTGTCTGACTCTTAATATTCAACCGTCATGCTTTAATACAAGTAGAGAGATTTACACGACATAAAACAATGTCATAAAGAGAGAAAACATTGGCTTTGGTGGATGAAAGACTGGTTTGTGAATGAGCCTTCGGGCACCTGCAGCCGTCTGTGTTCATCTGTTTTCATCACACACAATATACAGTGATGGGACTCTCCAGGTGTGAACACACTTCAGCACTGTATGCGTTGCGTGTTTTACTGGTGTGCGTGATCTCATCTGGGTTATTCTGCACATCCACTCCACCCAAGTTGATTTGAAGAAGACGTTTATTTGAAGTCCAAGTGCATTTCTGAGACACAGTGCGTTTTTATATAACACAATCTATTATTGGACGTTATACCTGTACAAAAGAAAGGTGGCGTGTCATTGAGGCTGTAGAAACTTTGTAGTCGACTCGACAGTGACCCCTGTTGGCGAGACCGCTTTAATGACAGTGACATGTCAGGCTGTCAGTTGTTTATATGCTTGTTAACTCAACCTTCATTATTTCATAACACCAGTATACAAGCTGAAGAGCTGGAGTGCTGCGTGCGGCGACGCGCTGTAATGTTTTATAGTGCAGCTGACAATTGTGATGTAAAGAGCGAAGGGCACGGGTGACCGCCCTCCATCTGCGACTGAATGGACACATGAAGAGGAAGAAGAGTCAGACAGAAAGAGCACTGAAAGAGTGGTGACCATTTACTATTTCCTATTTATTTATTTAATGGTGAAATAGTGAAATTTGCATCTGCACGATCTGTTTTAGTGTCACCGAGGGGCCGCCGGCCTCATCCAGGGCCCTTACAATCATCCCTGTGATTCATTTTGATTTTAAATATGAAACTTTTGTGTTAGCAGTTGTGTTGTGTTTAGTTGTGTAATGTCTCCAAACTGGCTTTAGAGTAAAACTGTGCTGTTGTTATAGTGAGAGTTTGTCTTTGTCTGTTTTGTATATTTTGTGTCAATAATAATAATAATTTCAATTAATTTCAATTACAAAAATAATCACAAGTAAATTTAATAATAATAATAATAATAAAATTATAAACAACAATAATAATCCTACTCAGGAAAAGCTGTTAAGAACATCTGGGGGCCCTATGCAAACCTTTGTGAGGGGCCCTTGTCATAACAGTTCAAATTAGATGAGCATAACTGTAAACTATAAGAAATAAAATGATAAATAAATAATTAAAACTGAAAGACAAGAAACCTTAAACTGACAAGAACAATTATTTATAAATTAAGTATATATAATATATATAATATTAAGTATAAATTATTAATTATGAAGTATATGAATGTGAATTAAATTCACATTTTGATTCACATGTAAATAATCCTTTACCTAAAGTAACACATGGCTCTGGAACATCTAGCTTTTTACTAATCAAATGAGTGATTAACAAAAATAAAACATGATAAATATAGTTTACTCAAGAAAGCTAAGCATTCAAAAACAAAACATATCAATTATTCTCTGAATGTGATGACACAGAAATGACATATTATCATGGGCAAACGAAATACAGTGGTGTGCATTATAGCTGAGACTCACGTGAACATTGTACAGCTGGTTTTGTGACTAAGTCATTCCCTTAGTTTTACCACTCAAGGGAGCGTGTTCACGTGGGAAAGTGACGTCAATGCATACCCTCTATATTTTGTTGAAGTTAAGGGCGAACGCGCGCTTGCGCAGTAAAGTTCATTTATGGTGTGGCTTTGAAACCGTCTATATACAGTGTAGAGTGTATAAAAGGTGCCGTTTCTATCGTATCTCGTTTTTAGAGTTTTCATTATGATGTATAGTAACCAAAAATGCACATTTCCGGTCACCTGATACAGAGTTTTAACAGTGATTGCGTTTACATGCACAATAAATGGATATCTATCAAAAATTAGCTTAAAAACCTGTTTTCACGTGTTTACATGCACAGTAATAAACCGACTGCTCAGAAACCCGTTTTGAGAAGTTACCGGTTTCCAGTGTTGCCAGATAGAGTTGAAGGTTTCCAGCCCAAAAACGGTCCAAAACCCGCCCAAACGCACACAAAACCGCCCAAAATATTTGATTAATATTTGGTTAAATTTGATCAATATTTAGCTATTTTAAAGGCCTTTGCAGGTGTTTTGAGTTAATTAGCTGATTAGAGTGTGGCACCAGGTGTCTTCAATATTCAACCTTTTCACAATATTCTCATTTTCTGAGATACTGAATTTGGGATTTTCATTAGTTGTCAGTTATAATCATCAAAATTAAAAGAAATAAACATTTGAAATATATCAGTCTGTGTGTAATGAATGAATATAATATACAAGTTTCACTTTTTGTTTCAAACCCACCAAACAGAGCCCAAATCCGCCCAAATTTTGTCCACCTGCCCAAGCCAATTATTACCCGCACAGTCAAATTCAAAACCGCCCAATCTGGCAACACTGCCGGTTTCTCTCGTGCAGTGACGTCATCGTCGATAGTCTGATAATAATAGTCTGATAAGTAATTAAAAATGCAGCGGGAAAACGGTCAGAAGCTGTATTTCTATATCTCTTCTCATGTCCGCAGTACCTGCATATGCAACAATGGTTCTTCATTTTGACGTTTCTACATCAACTGCATGACTCGAGGCGTTGACAACTGCGGACTTTTATGCGTTATTTTACTATTACTTCCGTTTGGGACTTTTACTATTGCGCTGTCACATGCGCAGAGAAACAAAACTGAGAGACAACCAGTAAATACGTTTACATGCAGCGTGAAATCGGAGTAATGGGCAAAATCTACCTCTGCCGATCGGTTTTTGCTTAAGCCGTTTATGAGCTTTCCCCGATAAAAGAAAACCGTTTTACGCGTTTACATGACCTTACATATATCATCTTATTACGCATAATCGAAGTAAGACTGTGCATGTAAACGCGCTTGGTGTCGACTTCAATAAAAGCTTTAATGTTTCTGACAATTCAATATTTGTTCTATTTAGTAGTGAACTGCAGTCAGTCATGTTATTTTCCAGTATTGTGCAGCCGTGGTGTTAAACCCCAGTGTAAGATTTAAGATCAAATCCCACCCATTAAAGTGCGGTGTATAATCAGCACATAATCTGTTTGCACTTCTCTTTCATTACGCATTGATAAACAACACATTCACGGGCTGTGACGTTCAGTAAACTCCAGAATATAAATGACTGCCGGCCGCTCTGATGTGGACTAATAAGTCAGTCATTTGTAATGCAGAGCTGTTCTTTATGAACGTGATAAAGTGTTGAGTCGGCACTGCCTGAATGCTTACTTACACTCCAGGGTGACATTGGCTCTTTATCAATGTTGCCAACACTCTCTCTCTCTCTCTCGCCCTCATTACATATTCATTCAAACAACAGATATCAAAGCCGTTAAGACTATTACTCGTATCTCTGTTTTTAAGCAGTTTCTCAGAGAATCTCGAGGGCAGATGCAGATGATGCAGATAGTGAAGCAGAACAGACGTTGTTGGTTGTGTAACCTTAATTGTCAATTCATTTTTATTTTATTTTTATTTCTTTTCTATTTTATGTTAAAAGAGAAATGTATGTTGAACTCTAGTTTAATGTTTAGTTAAAAAGCTCTTTTGTGCATCTGCCCCTTTAAGGCAGCGAGGGCTCTTGAAAAAAAAGAAAGCGAGAGGAAGTCGAGTTGGTGTTGCGTTAGGTGGCTGTTGTGCCGATACCGATGATTCCTCCAAAGTGAAATAAAGAACGTAAATCTACCCGGTGTAACCCGTGTTTCATTTGTATTATCCACGCTGAAGAGACTGGAGTGTGCACGGCAGGAAATAAGGGTTACAGACTGGTGGCAGCGGATTTTAAGTTCAAGAGTTTCTGGACGTTTCGCGGCAGTGGCATTCAACTAAGATGGCGCATTTTTGCAATGCTCCGCGAAGTGTATAGTGGTGAGTCTATCTGACTATTCGGACTTTTATACAAGGCTGTTATAAAGACAGTTTCATCGCTCGCTACGCTCGAAGTTAAACAGTGCCTAAACCCACGGGAAAAATGTCGACGTCTCGCACGCATCTCAAACGTGTTCCGTCTCCTGCCGAGAGTGAAGCGGACGAGACGGATACTGCAGCTCGTCATGCAGAAAACGCGGCTTCTGCTCAAAACACTACAAAAGTGCTGCACTTCAAAGTCGACCTTCCACCATGTTTTCATGGGGACGGTAAGGATAAAGACAGTTTTTCATTATGGAAAGCCCAATTAGAGCTCGCTGTTAAGGCTTGTGCTGATGCACAGACGCAAGATCTGGCTGCCATTTTGCCCACGAGGTTGAGCGGAGATGCTTTAGCTTACTGTCTCTCCCTGCCTCCTGAGACACAAAAGAATTATGAACTGTGTGTAGTTGCATTAAATGACGTTTTTGGACGGAAACAGTTTTTTGCTGCATTTTCAGACTTTTGTGAACGCCAGACCACGCATGTCCAAAGAACCTTTGGAAGTATTCGCAGCTGAGATAACAAGGCTTGTTTTGGAAGCATTTCCAAATTATGGTGAGGCTGCCATTGCCATGGAAAGATTTCGACGGTTTGTAGCTGGTCTTGAACCTGTTCTTCAAGCAAAATGTCATGAACATGGCGCTACTAGCCTGGAAGAAGCTTTAGCTATTGTTTGTAAGTGGGAACGAGCACAGGAAGTTCTCAGGTTTGCTCCTCTTCCTTCTCTAAGTCATAATACCGGTCTGTCACCATCTCTAACTTTACCCAGTGAATCACTTTCTGCTATGGTGTCCACAAAGACCACTTCACCTGGGGACGTCTCTTCTGAACTCACGACTGCGGTAAAGCAACTCACTGCTGATGTTAAGAGTCTTAGTCTACAAGTCAATCAATTAAAGACACAGCGCGACCAGAGTTTTCAACATGCTTTCTCCAGACAGAGGGACTACTTACCTGAACGGGGAAGAGATTAGAATCTTTACTCTCCACTCTCATTTCCTAGGAGATATCCATCATCCCCACATCTAAGAGATGAGTCTTACTTCTCCAACCAACGAGACGGTGACAGACATTGGGGCTATAGTGATTGTCATAGCAGCTCATCTTCACTCTATCGAGATCGTTATGACAGTCCACGACGTCCATCTTCAAACTATTGAGATCGTTATGACAGTCCACGACGTCAAGTTTATCACTCCATCAGTCCATCCTCACGTCATCAAGATTGTCACGTCATTCCATCTCCCTATCATCGAGATCGTCGTAGCAGCCCATCTTCACGCCATCAAGATCGTCTGCCTTCAGAGTGTGGTGCTCAACATGCCAGCATGACTTCACATTATCGTGATCGATATGACAGCCCAACATCTGATCATCGAGGTCATCGCTTACAGCGTGCTCCCCATCATCTGGATCATCATACATCAGGAGGGTTCTTCAACGACAAATTTGGCCAACGATCTTCTAGTCACCGCCTACCATCGTCTGGTGATCATCATGTCAGTTTCAACGAGGAGGATGCGGCACATCAGGGAAACGGCTGGTAGCAGGTACTATGGGCCAGGTATCTGCTGAGTCTATGAGTGGGCCCAAACAAACTAAAATGGTAACTCCTGACATTCCCACGCCTTATGTTTTTGCTGTTATAGAGAACATTGCGGTACAAGCTTTTCTAGACACGGGCTCAGAAATATCATTGATCAGCGAAACATTAAGAATGTCAATTCCCTCTCTTAGTAAAAAGCCCGTTCAGAAATCATTTCTCTTAGCAAAGTCTGTGACGGGTGATTATCTTGACACTCTTGGTATGTTGTCTATTACCATTAGGCTTGGTGAGGAATTGTTTTCCCATGATGTGCAGGTGGTCAGAAACGCTACACAGCCAGTTATCCTCGGTTGGGATTTTCTTAGCAGACATCACGCTGTAATTGACCTCAGAGAGAATCATTTGAAACTGTGGAATTGGTCTGTTCCTCTTTTGTGTTCACAGGATGTGGTTCCTCTTAGGAGTGCTGCAGTGACTTTGGAACCTATTCTGATCCCTGCTAGATCCCAGATGAATGTTTTGGCAAAAATTCAACCAAAGATTGGTGAAAAAGAGTTCACATGTAATTATGTTGGACTCTTAGATCCTGATGTTCAGACAGTGCCGGGTCTTTTTGTAGCACGAACAGTAACCTCAGTGAAAGCTGGTGTGACTTGTGTTCGAGCCATGAATCCATCTGGTGAGGATTGTCATGTTCCCTGTGGCACGAGGCTAGGTGAGTTTCACTCCATAGTAGCTCAGCCAGGTGAAGAGTACATAATGTCCGAACCCAATGTAGCTCACATACAAACTCAGACTAAACCTGATCCACAGTCCAAGATAGACCTTAGCCAATCTGCATTAAAGGATGACCAACGTGCTCAGCTAGAGACTCTGATTTTGAAGTATTCAGACATCTTTAGTGCTCATGAGTACGACTATGGCCGTACTGATTTAGTTAGGCATACCATCCGTACTGGGGATGCGCAGCCCATCAGGCAGAGGGCTTACAGAACATCGCCATCCATTCGCAATGAGATTGACAGGCAGGTTCAGCAGCTCCTTTCCCATGATGTCATTGAAGAAAGTTGTAGTCCCTGGGCCTCCCCTGTCGTTTTGGTAAAGAAAAGAGATGGCAGTTACAGGTTCTGCATTGATTTCAGGAAGCTTAATGCATTTACTGTCAAAGACTCATACCCCTTACCTCGACCCTCAGATGCGCTGGACAGCTTATCTGGTGCATGCTGGTTTAGCACGATTGATTTGTCCAGTGGATACTGGCAAGTGGAACTAGACCCTAAGGATAGGGAGAAAACCGCTTTCAATACAGGCAGTGCTTTATACCAGTTCAAAGTTATGCCCATGGGTCTTACGAATGCCCCCCCAACATTTCAACGACTTATGGAGCTAGCGCTTTGCGGCCTTCATTGGAAGGTTTGTCTTGTTTATCTTGACGATGTACTTGTGTTCAGTCAGACTTTTGGTGAACATCTTAACAGTCTGGAGGAGGTTTTCTGTCGGTTCCGCTCTGCAGGCTTGAAACTGAAGGCTAGCAAGTGTCATTTTGCATGCAGTGAAGTGTCATATTTGGGTCATGTTGTGTCTAGCCAAGGTCTGCAGCCAGATGTAAAGAACCTGGACAAAGTTAGGTCATGGCCTACCCCCAGCACGGTCACAGAGGTAAGAGCGTTTGTTGGTTTGTGCTCCTATTACCGGAGGTTTGTGACGAATTTTGCTGTGGTGGCTGCGCCCCTTAATGCTTTAACTCATAAAGGTGCAGTTTTCAAATGGTCGAGTGAATGTGATGAAGCTTTCAGGTCCCTGAAGCATGCTCTCACAAGTCCTCCCATTGTTGCTCACCCTGTGTTCACACAGCCTTTTCTATTGTACACTGACGCTTCTCATGATTGTGTAGGTTCAGTGCTTGCTCAGGTGCAGGATGGAAAAGAACGCGTAATTGCCTACGCAAGTCACGCTCTCACCGCGTCCGAAAAGAAATGGTCAACTTATGACCGTGAGCTGTTTGCCGTGGTGTGGTCTATCCGACATTTCAGACATTTCTTGTCAGGGGCTCCTTTCAAGATAATTACAGACCACAAACCCCTGTTGAATCTGAAAAAGGCCTCGGTTGATGCTGATCCGACGGGTAGACGTGCACGTTGGATACTTGAAATGGATGTGTATGACTTTACCATTTTGCACAGAGAAGGAAAGCAGCATAGTAATGCTGATTCTATGTCAAGGCGTCCTAGCTTGCCAGGGACTGAAACAAAAGCAGTGCAGTGTGTAATATCCACCCATACCACTACTGAAAGTGTCTCTTTTGTTGAAGTGCCAAAGGGCCGTGGTGTTCTTCCTGACATGAGTCTGACACTGTCTGTTGATTTCACTGAATTGCAAGTTCAGCAAAAGGCTGACTTCTGTCTTAGTATTGTTATGGACTGGAAAGGGAACGGTGATAAAAGACCCCCATTAGGCAGACTCAAACATTCCCCTGCTCCATTGAGGAAACTGTGGCATGAATTTCCCAAATTGTCAGTCCAAGAGGGGGTATTGTGCCGCAGAGTGAAATCAGCTCCTCAGAGTCCTACTGGTTATCAAGTAGTTTTGCCTGAGGTACTCATTCCAACAGCTCTTGAGTGTTTCCATGGAGAGAAGTTTAGTGGTCATTTAAGCGCTGAGCGTACTTTGTTGAGAGCCAGAAAAACATGCTATTGGCCTTACATGTCCCGTGACATACAGAAATTCTGTGCTGAGTGTGTATCTTGTCAGTCGTGTACTTCGACCACTCCTCATGAAAGGGCCCCGTTACAGTCCATTCATGCAGACAGACCTTTCCAAAGAATTGCTGCTGACATCACTGAGCTACCTGTAACTTTTCAGGGTAATAGGTATGTTCTGGTTGTAATGGACTATTTTACACGTTTTGTAAATCTGTACCCCCTAAAAGATCAGCGTGCAACAACTGTAGCACAGCGCATTTTTGAGGATTACATTAAACAGCATGGGGTCCCGGAGTTCTTTCACACAGACCAAGGTAGACAGTTTGAGTCAGATTTGGTCAAACATCTGTGCAGTCAACTGGGCATTAAGAAAACCCGCACCTCTCCCTACCATGCCCAAGGGGATGGTATGGTTGAAAGACTTAACCGAACTTTGAAAGACCAGCTCTCTAAGTACATTTGTGAAAGTGGCGGTGAATGGGACAAATACTTGCCTCAAGTAGAATTGGCCTATAACTCAAGCGTTCATGCCAGCACTGGATTTTCTCCTTTCTATCTTGCTCATGGTAGAGAACCACGACTGCCTGCTGAGATTCTCTTGAACTGTAGTGCTACTCTCACTTCCTGTACTCCAGGTACCCCTGCCGATTATGTTTGGGATGTGACCACACGTTTGTCCTATGATTTCAAAGATGCAGCTATACGGTCGACTGCATCTAAACTAAATCAGAAACGGCAGTATGACAAAAAGATATTTTTCCATCCACATGAACCAGGTGACTTTGTGTTTTTGGACGATCCAGTTCAAAAGCAGAATAAGATGGCTCCTACGTTTGTCTTATGCTTTCAAAGATGCAGCTGTACGGTCGACTGCAGCTAAACTAAATCAGAAACGGCAGTATGACAAAAAGACATTTTTCCATCCACATGAACCAGGTGACTTTGTGTTTTTGGACGATCCAGCTCAAAAGCAGAATAAGCTGGCTCCTAAATGGAAAGGCCCATACAAAATTCTGAGACGAATGGACAAGAATGACAGCCCTGGTGTAACTTATGAGATCACCGATCCACACAATCCACAGTCAAGAAGGTGGGTGGTTCATCACAATCGCTTGAAGCCTTATAGGGGATCTGTTTGCACTTTACCTGCCAGTTCCTCATCAGTCCCTGTGCCTCTTTTGGAGGGTAATGCTAATGCCCCTTACTCCTTTCCCCACACTGCATTATCAGGAGCTTTGCCTTTCCGCCCTTCTACCCCACCGCATGTGCCTAACAAACCTGCAAAACAGCCTGCTGGTGGGACAAGAATTGAATCTCAAGCTCCAATTGTTTCGGTGTCTGAACCGGCATCTGTACTACGGCCTTGTGCTTCTCCTACAGCCTCTCAGGCTCCAGGGCAGGTCATGTCAGTTGACCCGCCTCAACAGACCCGTAGTGGCCGTATTGTTACGAAACCTGGAAGGTTTAAGGATTTTCTTTGTTGATGAGTTTTGCACATGTTTGGTGTTTGTTGATCCACTGTTTGTTTACTGTAATGTATATGCACCTAACGAGTTTACATATGTTATTCATTGTAATACAGCATATGCAAATGTGTTCTACTGATGTTTGTATTGTCATGGGTTACATCACCTGATGATGTGCTAATTTTGTTGCAATACTGTGATGTTACTTTACATACTCAACAAAATGGCAACACTACAGTTATGTTGTAGATTATGTGGTAGCTATTTGAAGTCTGTGTAGATGGGTTGTGTACTTGCACGGTATTATATTGAGGTAGAAACGAGGACGTTTCTTTGTTAAGCAAGGGAAGACTGTAACCTTAATTGTCAATTCATTTTTATTTTATTTTTATTTCTTTTCTATTTTATGTTAAAAGAGAAATGTATGTTGAACTCTAGTTTAATGTTTAGTTAAAAAGCTCTTTTGTGCATCTGCCCCTTTAAGGCAGCGAGGGCTCTTGAAAAAAAAGAAAGCGAGAGGAAGTCGAGTTGGTGTTGCGTTAGGTGGCTGTTGTGCCGATACCGATGATTCCTCCAAAGTGAAATAAAGAACGTAAATCTACCCGGTGTAACCCGTGTTTCATTTGTATTATCCACGCTGAAGAGACTGGAGTGTGCACGGCAGGAAATAAGGGTTACAGTTGTAATAGATTGCTCACTATGTGCAGATAAGAAAAGAGAAATGCTATTCAAATCAATAATAAAGAGGATTTCATGCCTACGTTCCCCATGCTGTATAGGCCTATATAATGAAAGTTATTCTTCATGCATTCATGCGGTAGGTAAATAATGTTCACACAATCACACAGTGTTATTAAGCACACACACTTATCAACAAGTTTTGTGTTTCCTAAAATGTGTAACAGTGAATGTTCAGCTGTTTGTGGAAAATTAAAGTAAATGTGTTATTTACTGAAGTTAATGACATAAACAACCAAAGTCTTCAACACAATAAAAAGCAGACATTTATTGACAGAGATTAATAAACATTATCTTTAAGCTTAACATTATATTCTTGTCTTACCACAAGTTTAGCGGCATGTCCGTTTTTTAGATACAACAATCAAAAGCTTCTTCAGTCACACAAACATCAGGGTCCGTAACACGCCAAATCGACCGAAAATCACTAAAATATGTGTTTACTCTCACACATGTAGGTATAAAGAAAAGAAATAATATGAATAAACCGCTAAAATAATATATTATGCAGTGAGGTAAAACGAAATGACCGTAAATGTTTGAAAGATGCAAGCGCGAGGCTCTTTGCAGAACAGAGAACACGCGTGCTGGACAAGCGCGCGCATTAATAAATAGAAACACCGTTTTAATTGTTGTATCTTATCATTTTTTTGTGTGAAAAGTCGGATTCATATTTACGAATATTGCATTCGTTTTGACAATATAACTGATTTTACTCTTAACACAAATGTTCTATATAATAAATCGAAATGACCAAATTCATAAATCAAATGACCAGCAGGTTATCTGAAGACCAGTGTACCACGTCGCTACAACGTTCTCCATGGGATTAATTCACGACGTTATTTGAGGACGTGGCTACGACGTTTCTGGAACGTTAGCAAAAATTCGAAGAAATGGAACGTTGCCAAGACGTCTTCAGAACGTGGTCACAAAGTAATGTCACGGTGACCAAATGAAGACGAACTGGCCACGTCGTCAGAACGTACTGTGTTTGCTGGGTCTAGACGATTGAATAACAACACATTAGATGCAAAGCGCGCTGATTTTAAAAACAGTTGGAGGAAATTAATTAAGCTAGAATGAATGAAAGCAATAAAATCTTGACTCGGCCTGAAGATAAAGCCCATCTGTTGTGTCCACAGCCGGAGGCGTTGTGTGGAACACGAGCTCAAACGCTTCACTGGTGACTCGTCTTTGACAATATGGCAACCCGACCGGACGCGTCTCTGCCAATAGCTGGCTGTCTGAAGGACGTGTTATATCTTTAACACCGAGGAACTTTCACACGAGGACTCGTGGAGAGATAATGTTGTCAGCATCACTGAAATCAGCTGTCATAACACAGACTGTGACAGCCGCTAATGGAAAGAACTCAAGTCATGTCTGTGTCCCGTCACACGGTAAAGAGGCGAGAATCTCAATGATGTCTGTTATATAAACTCACTGCTTCACGTCCACACGACCTGTTGTGCAGGTTTGCCTTGTGTTAATTCATCTCAGAGTTGAGTTAAGGAGGAAATGTTCTGGCCTCAAGCAGATGTGAAAATACGTTTGCACGGCTTGTTGCGTTCGGTGGGCGGTGGGGTTTGATAGGCCAAACGCATAATTTCCCTCACCCGGCTGGACTAAAAAGTGTTCTGCTTATTTCGTTATATATAACTGTTGATCATTTCCAGTGACTGTAGGCGATGCAGGAGTATGAGAAGTCTGTGTGCGCTTGTTGGGCCGGGGAAAGGCTTCAGGAGCAGTGATGAATCATTTGGCAGAGGTTGATGGATGGATATTTATGTTCGTCTGTCTGTTCATCGTGTGTTGGGCGAAGCGGTGCCCAGAGCTGGAAAATGTGGGCGGTTTCAGGAATATGTGCTTATTTGGTTTGCACACATTTGCACACTGATTGACTCAAGAAACGAGGAAAAAAGTTTCAGGTGTGTGGATGATTCCTACAGTTTGGTGACTTTTATAACATTCTCATGTTGCATTTAAACATATTGTGTTACACATTCAAATATGCGCACAGTGCTATGAGTACAATAATAATAATTTTACTTATTTCAGTATTTCAATTCTCTTCACAATGATCAATTCACATGAGTGACAGATTATAAGTATTACACAAAAATAATATATTTGATCTGTTTGATACGTCATTTTATTATTTAAAGTTGAGACTGTCTATAGAGGTTGCGTTTCGTTAAGTTATTGTCCATCCTGTTATGTCCCCAAACATCGACCTGCAATTTCTGTTCGAACAGTGTTTTAGACATCACACACCGAATGTCCATCATTCTGCTTTGGATAACAGCATCTGCTAGTGTGTAACATGATTGTTTTTCTATTTTAACATGTTGGTTGCGTGTGATCAAGCATAACACATCCACCCTGTTATGGTTAAAGTGTATTCTCATTTCATATTTGTATACTGCTCTTGTTCTACAATGTCTTATATCATTCACACACTTGTTTTACGTCAGAGATTTCACTCTGGGTTTCTGTCATGGTCCACCCTGTCACCCCTGTCGCTCCCAACGGGGTGGACATCTGACAGTGCTAAAGGAACGCCTGAGATTGTCACTGATTTTGATTTCAGGGTCCATGTTAATTTCATTGAGTTGAATAATGCTTTATACAGTACGTAAGCTATAGCACATATATGGTGTAAGTGTCATATAGTGTCTTATGTTGGTGCTTTGAAGCTTTGAATAGATGCATATTAAGCGTCTCTACTTCATTCTGAGCTGCAAAACTCTCCATCACTCCTGTGACTTGTACGGGTGAAGTGATCTCTCTAGTGGTGAAAATGTGCATGACGAGACTGTGCCAATGTAGTTTATTCTTGTTTGTAGGAGTAGATATAGATCAGTCTTCTGTCTAGATGACAAAACTGTATTAAAAGGCTCTTTGTGTTGTCATTGTGTATACAACGAAATAAGGAGCACCGTTGGAGTGAAAACAAACAAACATAAAGACAAATACGCTAAAAGTAAGAGTAGAGCTTTGTGTAGGAAGATAAAAGTATGAAGGAATACTAATTAAATGCCAATTTACCGAAGTTCTTCCCTGAGGTACATTATAATATTCAGAAAGTATAAACAGTTGAGTGTGTGTGTGTGTGTGTGTGTGTGTGTGCGTGCGTGCGTGCGTGTGCGTGTGTGCGCGTGTGTACGTGTATGTGATCAATGTGTGCATGTGTGCGCATGTGTGTGGGCTGAGAATCGTGAGATATGATAGGTGCTTGTTTCACACAAGTGCATATTAGTGTTTTAATAAATGTGGTCTTTCATCTTTTTGTTGCATCTTGTACTCACTACTAAACATTTATCTCTCCTCCTGTACAGTTATAGATAACATACTTGGTTAAATTAGCCAAACACACATTAGCAACCACATAGCATTCCCTTAGCAACCATTAGCATCCTTGTGGCACACCACACACATTTATTAGATGATAGTCTGGTCTCTCCTGCTTGCTTTAGTGGTTTCTGGTTATTGCAAAGTAAGAGTATAATGCCCGGCGTGAAGCATAAATCCACTGCGGGCCGCACGCGGCGTCCAGAGAGATTCAGAGCAGGAGATGGATGTTCTAATGAACACTCCTGAGTCCTGAATATAAAATACATTCATTCCTGTCAGACACACAGCAGTGACCTGCATCAACAACTAGACACACAGACACTCACATGTGAATCCCATACCTGTTAAATCATTTCAAATGCTATTAGATTATTAATGATAATCTTAAACTATAATTTACCTTATTAAGTTTATTTATTTTATTTAGCCTTGTTGTGCAAGCTCTCTGGAGCTTGTGCAGAGGCAGCAGCTTTTGTCAGAGGGGAACTGGAATCCCCTGGTTGGGCCTGGGTTCTCCTGAGGGTTTTTCTCCATTAGAGTTTTGGGTTCCTCACCACCGTTTGCACTATTTGCCTGGCCGGGGGGCTTTAAAATGTTTAATTACATAATTAATATTGCATATAGGAATTTATAGTCTGTTTAATATTTGACCTGTGTTTCTCTCTCCTTTATCTTAAATGTGTGCTTTCACTCTGCGTGCTTGTCTGTGTGTGTGTGTGTGTGTGTGTGTGTGTGTGTGTGTGTGTGTGTGTGTGTGTGTGTGTGTGTGTGTGTGTGTGTGTGTGTGTGTGTGTGTGTGTGTGTGTGTGTGTGTGTGTGTGTGTGTGTGTGTGTGTGTGTCTATGTGTGTTAGTACGTGTGCATATTGTGTGTGTGGAGTGTTTTGTATGTGGGTGTGTCTGTCTTCTGTGTTTTCACCTTTTTCTTGTTTTTGCAGGTACAACTTTAATTGTTTTGCTTATAGTCAATATGTCTCATGCACAGCTGCTTTGTAACAATGAAAATTGTAAAAAGCACTATATAAATAAAGTTGAGTTAAATAATATAACAATTTATATATTGTGCTCAAATATATTTACACCTATAGAAATGTTTTGCATTGTGACATGTGTAGGAAAAAGATTAAAATGATGATTATGTTAGTATTAAATTATTATTGTTATTTATACATTTGAATTCTGGTTTATTATAGAAATGAGGAATTTAGAAAATGTCATAATGTGAAAAAAGATTATAAAGTCTGTTTATTCTGATATTTATATCATATATTTGCTATGTTTTTGTTTTAGAGTGATGGTGTCAGAAAATGATACTGTGAAACTGTATATATTATGATGCGGAATAAGAATTGGCCAATGAAATGCATTCTGATTCTGATGATGATGTCACTTCCTCAAGCAGTAGTTCTTCACTGTGTTGTGATGAAAGAAACTCTTCTGTGTGAATCTTCAGCTTTTTATCTTCTAATGTCTCACTAGGGATCCCTCGACAAACACACGTAACGTTTCTTGTGTATAAAGTGTCTGTGAAATGTCCTTTTTCTCAGCGAGTGTATAATGTCTTTTTCTTTTGTCTCTGAGGAGAATCTAAGAGTATTTCATCATCACCAGTGTTTTTGTGATCAGGTATAACAGCTCAAAATACACAGAGGCTTTCATGTGGGATGGAAGACGCATTAACACGCTCCAGTGTTTTCTGATGGACTCTGAGCATCCACGTGCACAGATTGTGACGCCTTCTAAAATAAAAAAATGTATATAAAGAAGATATTTTGAGAAATGTCTCGGAGGTTTTGTGGGGTTCGATGTGGTTTGGTTATCAACATTCTTCCAAATATCTTCTTTTGTGTTCTGCATAAGAAAGAAACTCATACACTGCAAACAATGACAAAAAAAGTGTCTTTGTCTTGTTTTGTAGTACAAATATCTAAACATTGTTAAAGGCGGGGTTACCCGACTTCCAAATTACACTTTAGACAACGGAGTCGGGCCGAGTACCAAAACATCCTTGTAGCCAATCAGCAGTAAGGTGCACAGTGCTCATTAGCCGAGCGCTGACGAAAGCTAAAGATGGGGGTAGGGGTGGGTTTGTTTTGGTGATTTGAACATCAACAACGGCTAAGAGAAATCGGACACCCTGCCTTTAATTCAAAATACAATTACTTGACAAGAAAAGATATTTGGTCTTGTTTTATGAAAAAGAATATAAGAATTAAGTAAGTTTATGGTAAAAACAAGCAAAAAAATCTGTCGACGGGGTGAGAAAAATAAACTTGAATTAGGTACTTGAGAAAGTTACTTAGTTACTTTTCTCACCCCGTGGACAGATTTTTTGCTTGTTTTTACCATAAACTTATTTAATTCTTACATTCTTTTTCACAAAACAAGACTAAATATCTTAGGTCACTTTTCCTGTCAAGTAATTGCATATTGACTTAAGAAGTTTTCGATATTTTCACTAAAAACAAGACAAAAATGCTTCGTAAGAATGTCATTTTTTTCTGACATGACATGATGAGTGAAGAAATGATGTCAGAATGCTCGTTTTTTGGTTTGTTTTGATGAATAATTTATTGATTTTCTTACGGACGCAATTACAGTAGCAATATTTACCAACTTAGTTAGGTCTGGACACAGCTGATAATGACAACAGGACAAGAATAAACGGAATGCTGTTTAGTAGTTAACACAGAAGGTTTGCTCACGCACCTCTCGCTGCAGCATCAGGCTTCACTGGAATAAATCTAATAAATATGAACGAGTTTACTGCGGTGGCAAGGACAAAGTCTTATTTAGGAGAAAATCCATACGCCCTAACGTTTATTTGTGATGGGCTGACTATTTCTCTTAGGGTCAGACTCACGGTGATTTAATTCGGTAATCAATAGATTTGTGTGAGAGCGAGTGAGTAATGCTTTTACTGTGGCCTCTCTCTCTCTCGCTCTGTGCCCTTGAGTTTCCTCTCTTCCAGTAAAGCGTGTCCTGATTGACTCCTACTGACTCGCTCTTGACGATAGAGGCACTTTAAAAGGCAGGAAAAAAACTGAGACGACTGAGTAAGAAGAAAGTTAAAGTTGCAGGTCACCTTAGGAATAACGTAGCATCTGTCTATCTACATATACTGCACATATATACATATCTAACCTATATGTATCATATATACAGTAGTGTTCTTTATATTAATGCGCACACATCTGTTGGACATTGGACTCGCTGTATAATCAGAGGAATACAAACGCTCGTGGTGTGTTGTTCTGTATTCCAGAGGCGTGTTTGTCAGTCTGGAGCTGATGATGAAAGTTGTGTTTGTTATTGATGTTTCATACAGCGGAAGCTCAATTAAAGAGATCGAGCGTTCGGAGGGGGTTTTAATTGGTGACTCATTACACTTCATTAGATTGCAGAGAAAGTGGAAATCCCAGCGCACTCGCACAACCTCCACAAATCTGTGAACGTTTTTCAAAATGTCTCTCTGTTGACTTTGCCGAACAAAGAGTTTATCACCCATGAAAGCAGATGAGGAGCACTCCAAAGCACATTAATCTGAGTATAGATTATTTATTGAATATGTGTATATTTGAAGAGTTTGGTTCCAAAATGAGATTCAAAAATCATGTTTTTTATTGTGCATTCCAATTAATATCAATCAAACTGCAGTTGGTTTGTTTTGATTGAAGCCATAATAACTACAAAAAATACAGCTAACTAACACAATAAAACACATGAGAACATAATAAAAAACATTTTCAACGGAGTTATCAGGTTGTCAGCGAGCACATGAGTCATGGGATGTCTCTGTGTGTTTTGTGATTTCAGGGATAATAACTTCATCAAGGATTTTCCTCAGTTAGCGGATGGGTTGATGGTGATTCCTCTTCCTGTGGAGGAGCAGTGTCGAGGAGTTCTGTCTGAACCTCTGCCCAACCTCCAGCTGCTCTCAGGTAACACACGTTCACATCATCACTTTCATCTCTTTCTCTCAACGCCGCTTTCATGTTTCTTGTAGCAAACATGTCGTGACTTTTGCATTCTCTGTTTGACCCTGAAAGAACCTGAATGTGTTCTCGTCTTGCTATTCAGAAATGTGTCGGAAGTTAGAACACAACGCATAACTCCACACGTACATACACGTCTAATATGTTTCTGGCCATATGTGTGTGTGTGTGTGTGTGTGTGTGTGTGTGTGTGGGCAGGGTAAACCCTACGGTATGGGGACAAAATGTCCCCACAAAGATGGCAATATCCAAAACCCTTGTCCTTGTGGGGACATTTTTTGTCCCCATGAGGAAACGAGCTTATAAATCATACAGAATGAACTTTTATGAAAATGTAAAAGAGCAGACAGTTGTGTGTGATTGTTAGGGTTAGGGGGAGGGAATATGTTTGTACAGTATAAAAACCATTGTGTCTATGGAATGTCCCCATAAAACATGGAAACCCAACGTGCGTGTGTGCGTGCGTGTGTGCGGGAGAGAGAGTGGAGAGAGACTTGCCATTGTTCATCATGGAGTTAGACTGTAGACAGTGTGAGCAATAAATCAATGACGTCGTGAAAGGAATCCATCACAGAGGTGAAAGAGGTGGGCATCACAGCGAGACCGAGGGCAAGGAACTGATGTATCGAATCAAGTCTTCATTCATATCACAGTCTGCCAAGTGACAGATGCTTTACCGTGGTAAATCACTGTAATTCACTCACACTACAAGAGCATTCAGTCAAGAAAACCAGCAGCAGGTGTGCAGAATCTACAGCAGTAAATGACATTACTGCACATTATCATTGACAGTCTAAAAACTCAGTCTGTTGATTAGGTCCATACGTAACACCTTAACAAGGACTCCTTTGACATTATTTATATTCATCGTGTGCGTTTGTGTTACAGGAGAAGTTCAGTTCAGTGAAGCCACGGGATATCCCATGATGCAACAGTGGAGAGTGCGGAGTAACCTGTACAAGGTGAAACTCAGTGCTATCACCCTGTCCACAGGTAAAACATCTGCACACACAAGCACATGAGAGAAGCCAAAACATATATTCAAGTGTGATGTTTCTGTTTCTTTTAAACTCAAAACAAGAAGGCATACTTCTACTTTCATGTACTTCAGTATGCTTAGACTGACACTTAGGCATACTTGAGTTATACTGATAAAAAAGTCAAAGTGCATTTGCTCTATGTTATACTCAATTGATTGGGATATACTTATAATTATAATGACGTATTCTAAGTGTACTTGGCTGGTAAATGTGTTCCAAGTATAAAAGTTCACACCTAAATAGGAAAATAGTATTTTATAGCGAAAAAATACATGACTAGAAGACTATACTTACAAGTATACTTGCAGTATAAAAACTACTAAACTAGTAGTTTACTAAGATTATACTTCAAAGTGTACCTTTATACACTAAAAAATGTGCCAAACATATTGAACTAGTAAATTATCAGTTTACTTCTAGTGTAGTTGCAGTATAAACGAGAAATGTAGCTGTAAACTAGTCCAAGTATACTTTAAAGTATAATTCTATTAATTAAAAGTGGGCCTCTTTGGTCAGAAGTAGTATTGAAATAATGCACTTACAAGTATACTACATATTATATACTTACTACGTGAAGTATACTTGAAATTTACATAAGTATACTAGAAAATGACCTTGAAGAATACTTATTTTGTGTAAGGGTTTGATCAATAATTGTATTCTTCAAGGTAACACATTATGTCCAGTAATTGAGACTTGCGAGGTGGAGCTGGGGATGGAGGAGGGTCATTTTCTCCTGAGCAACGCTATAAGCTGCTGTTAGCTGAAGGAATTTTAAAACGGAAGCTGAGATAGCATCACATTTCTATAGGTAGATGAGCATCAGCTGATGCGAGCTTGACTCACGTGACCTGCCAGAACTAACGCTATACGCTAGATTTGTACTATTCTGTTAGGTAACATCGTAAACCAGCAGACTGCTGTGAATGTAGATGTATTAAAAGTGAGCATCAGTTTTTTACTGTGTGATATTTGAGAGCTCTAAACAAAACATCTGGTTTCTTTCACTATTAAATCAAAACATGTGGGAACATGAATATTACAGTAATGGATATGCTGTTGTAGGTCTTAATTTAAGAATTTGGTTATAATTCACGACTCGAAGACTCGAAGAATAGGCAGTTCTAAAAACACTTTGACTTTGTTAATGTTATTATATATTATACCATGGTCGGTTTGAATACTGGATTCTGATTGGCTGGGAGGTGTGTATTAAAACCGTTTAATGCACGGGTAGTTCCAGTCAAATTTGATCCACGTTTGAAATTAAGTGACGGAAATAAGTGCCATTTTCACCTGTCTGATGATCAACACTCACTCTGTAAACATCAATAACAACTTTAACTTGGCAAATGAGCATGGTATAAGCGGGATAATCCATGGCTAGCTGTGAATTATCCCTTACTTTTTCATGTGAGTGTAAATTTATGTGTGCTGGTCCGTTTTGTCAGATTTCTCAAAGGTTCTGAAGTCCCTGACGCCGGACAGCACCCGAGATGAGATGCTGGCGTTCATTCAGCAGTACGGCAGTCATTACATCGCCGAGGCTCTGTTCGGCTCTGAACTCACCTGTAACATCTACTTTCCCAGTAAGAAGGTCCAACAGCAGCTCTGGCTCCAGTACCAGAAAGGTAAGAGAGAACTCAATTTAAACAAACAAATCAGTCAATAAAGGTCAAACCTAAAGATGTCATCTCATGTGTGTTAAAGCGCTGCGTTCATATATTACACATGTGAAGCGCTTTAACAGCATGACATCCCGTTGCAGATTAAAAGGGTTTTGGGAAAAGATCTTCAAAACAATTCCAATTGTGTACCCATATACTCGAGGTTAGAGAGCATTCAATTATTATTATAGTGAAAATAGTGAGTCATGAAAGACAAGAGTTCAGATATGTTGACTTTATTGCACGCAGTTTGTTCAAGAACAATACAAACAAGAATTTGGGATTCGTTTCCCAGACACCAACAATGCATAAACACATCATCATGTTGTGATCTTGTGAACGTTTTATTTGAAGTACAACGGTGTAAAGGTTTTATAACCCAGAGGTATGATGGGTAATGAGAAAGAACTAATAGAAAAGAGCATCTCTATGGCTTTATAAATGATTACACCAGCACTGCTGCTGATCTTACTGAAATTAATATAAACACGTGAATATTAAAGAAAACCTCATTAATCCAGAGCTTTGAGAGCAGTTTCTTAATGTAAGAAAGGGTAACAGCAGACCAGAAGTGTGCAAATCAAATAAGTCTCTAATATCTTCAATGATTTTAGAAGTGCTGAATAAAGCCTTCAAGCAGGACCCAAACTCCCTTTATCTCTCCACGCGACCATCTCTTAAAAACAAGGACACTTAAATGCATTATATCATATCGTGTGTGTAGTGTATTTAACTGCTGTGACGTGCATGTGTGTTGACAGTCCGATTACAGTACAACCAATGTTTAACAGTAACAGACAACTTATAACTCGATCGATTCCCCAAGATTAATGTTCACGAGTATTTTAACATCTGATGAAACACGAGTGAGACGCTTCACTTTACAGGCTTGAGATATAAGGGGGCACTTTAACATTGAGGCATTGTGGGGAAAAAACTAGGACACGTGAACATGACGACACACACACACACCAGCGGTGTTCTGAATCAGCAGATTTTCCATCTGGGTAAAAACATTTCCTATTCCAGTCATGTTTGTAGTACTTCAGCTTGCTTCTCAAATGTTCAAAACGCCATTTTAATGTCCGTAGAAACCACAGATGAGAACAAACGTCCACACGCTCTCAGTTATTGCCATCAGTTGTGCTGTATTCGTCCAAAGCAGCCAAAATAATACACGTCCTGCAGTCGCTCCATGGCAGTGGTGAATCTCATTTATGATGTTGCCGTTGAATTAAAGCGCTCCTAAAAATGTCCTTCACACACGCCGGGTTTAGCAGGTAGAGGAACGTCTCCTCTGCAAGTACGTGTAGACCTTCACGCAGTGGTCCCAGCAATCCAAAACCAGCAGTTGTCCCTTCTGAGTAACAGCGACCCCTACAGGGCAGGTAAGACCCTCCTGAATGAGAACGTTATGGCCGCCTTCTTTAGGGAACTGGAGGATCTCCTTGCGGCCGCTGTCCGTCACGAGCAAGTCGCCGTTTGAGTCCACGCACATGCCCGTAATGCATCGGAAGTCCTCAGCCTCGGAGAAGAAGTGGCTGAGCTGTTTTCCCAACTGGCCGTCCATGCCCACCGAGCCGATGGAGAAGCCCCCTTCCAGGTGATGCTCGTTGTGTCTGTTCTCAATGTTCAAGCCCAAACCCTGCGTGAAGTAGACCGTTCCTGTGGAGTCGCAAGTCACAAATTTGGGCCTGACCGCCGAGCACAGACGGTTGTAGTTCACCACCCCTACATTGCGATCCACCGCCAGGCACCAGAGCTTGCCGCCCTCCACGTCCGACACGACGAACTGACCCGAGGGCATGGCGGCGATCCCCCACGGCTTGATGAGCTGGTTCTTGTGGCAGGCGACGCAGTGGCCGTCTGCGGTGTAAACCTTCACGGAGTTGTCGTAGTTGTCGGTGACGCCGATGAGGCCCTGAGCGGTGATGGCGATGGAGAGGGGGATGAGGTTGGGCAGGTCGGCGCCGAGGAAGCTCAGGACGAAGTTGTCAATGCTGCTCGGGTTGCGGCGGATCTCCCGTTGGAAGCCCTTGCGGTTGAAGATCTGGATGCGGTAGTTCCCCCGGTCGGCCACGAGAACCTCTCCCTGCGACGTGACGCAGATGCTGACCGGCAGGTTGAACATGCCGGGCAGGTTCCCCTTGCAGCCCATCTTTTTCACGAACTGACAGAGCTGGCCGCCGGTAGCCCCTGGAGATGGTTCCCCACCGTCGACGGACTTGGACTTGAAATTGACGGGCGAAGCACAGACCGCCTCTTCCACAGCCGTTTCCATATCAATATCCCGATAAATGTCCAGAGGAGCGGCAGCGGCTAACTCCAGTACGTCTTCCTCCTCTGCATTGACGGTGCAGGGTTTTGTAGTCAGCTGCCCCACATCTAAAGGTTTCAAATGCTCAGTTTTAAGCAGTTCAGGGTCCTGTAGTTTCAGAACGACAGGCAGATTGGTTTTTAAGTCCAGCTCCTCTTCGTCGTTATTGCTCTCCTCCTCTAACAGAGCGATATCGGTCTGCTTGATCCTCATGGTGAGATAGTCGCAACGGGACACCACCTGAACCTCAGCGATACTGAGCAGGTACGTCTGCTCCTCCAGGATCTGTGCATTGAGCTTCTCTATTTCGGCCATGGAAGCGGTGAAGGCCCGGCGGGAGCGGCTCAGTTCTTCCTGGAGCCGCAGTTCAGCCTTGGCGTACTCCTGCTGGACCGCCTTGTACTTGAGTCGGAGCGATTTGGCGACGTTGTCGATGGCGGCTTTCTTTTTTTGAATGTTGCCCATCGCCTCGCGCAAGTCAGTGAGCTTCCCGCCGAGGTCCTTCCGACGCTGTTCGGCGGCCACGCGAATGGCCTGCACGACGTGACCTTGCCGCTGGTGACTCTCGCTCTTGCAGATGTCGCACAACACGACGCCACAGTCATGACAGTACTGACGGGGCAGACGGTTCTTGCAGGACTTGCACATGAGACCCATGTTGGATCCGCATGAACTGGCGCAGTCGATGATCTTCAGCACAGTGAGATTGTCGGCCAGCTGGGAAATGCTGCTCATGCGGGAGACTTTACTGCAGAAGGGACAGCGCACGCCGTTGATTGTGCTGGCGAGGAGTTTCTCAAGGCACTGGCGACACACGGAGTGACCACACTGAAGCAGTTTGGGCCGGAGCTGGTCCTGGTTGTAGGTCTCCAGGCAGATGGGACATTCCAACACCTCCCGAACCAGCTCTGGATCCAGAGACGTCGGTGTAGCCATGATGCCTTCTGGTGCGTCGTCTACGGGAGAGAAAAGAGAATTTTGTTTATTACACACAGTTATTGTTAATGTGGAAGCAGTCGTTTGACCCCGTTTCAATATTTATTTATTTTACGAATACGCATTTTCGCATCTAGACTGCAGAGAATATAATGCTAATATATACACTCACCTAAAGGATTATTAGGAACACCTGTTCAATTTCTCATTAATGCAATTATCTAATCAACCAATCACATGGCAGTTGCTTCAATGCATTTAGGGGTGTGGTCCTGGTCAAGACAATCTCCTGAACTCCAAACTGAATGTCAGAATGGGAAAGAAAGGTGATTTAAGCAATTTTGAGCGTGGCATGGTTGTTGGTGCCAGACGGGCCGGTCTGAGTATTTCACAATCTGCTCAGTTACTGGGATTTTCACGCACAACCATTTCTAGGGTTTACAAAGAATGGTGTGAAAAGGGAAAAACATCCAGTATGCGGCAGTCCTGTGGGCGAAAATGCCTTGTTGATGCTAGAGGTCAGAGGAGAATGAGCCGACTGATTCAAGCTGATAGAAGAGCAACTTTGACTGAAATAACCACTCGTTACAACCGAGGTATGCAGCAAAGCATTTGTGAAGCCACAACACGCACAACCTTGAGGCAGATGGGCTACAACAGCAGAAGACCCCACCGGGTACCACTCATCTCCACTACAAATAGGAAAAAGAGGCTACAATTTGCACGAGCTCACCAAAATTGGACAGTTGAAGACTGGAAAAATGTTGCCTGGTCTGATGAGTCTCGATTTCTGTTGAGACATTCAAATGGTAGAGTCAGAATTTGGCGTAAACAGAATGAGAACATGGATCCATCATGCCTTGTTACCACTGTGCAGGCTGGTGGTGGTGGTGTAATGGTGTGGGGGATGTTTTCTTGGCACACTTTAGGCCCCTTAGTGCCAATTGGGCATCGTTTAAATGCCACGGCCTACCTGAGCATTGTTTCTGACCATGTCCATCCCTTTATGACCACCATGTACCCATCCTCTAATGGCTACTTCCAGCAGGATAATGCACCATGTCACAAAGCTCGAATCATTTCAAATTGGTTTCTTGAACATGACAATGAGTTCACTGTACTAGAATGGCCCCCACAGTCACCAGATCTCAACCCGATAGAACATCTTTGGGATGTGGTGGAACGGGAGCTTCGTGCCCTGGATGTGCATCCCACAAATCTCCATCAACTGCAAGATGCTATCCTATCAATATGGGCCAACATTTCTAAAGAATGCTTTCAGCACCTTGTTGAATCAATGCCACGTAGAATTAAGGCAGTTCTGAAGGCGAAAGGGGGTCAAACACCGTATTAGTATGGTGTTCCTAATAATCCTTTAGGTGAGTGTATATGATACTATTTAATGATAGCAAATGTACACAACATTGCCTTTACACTTTCAATGTAATTGTATACTTTGGACACGTTCATCAGCAGCTCTTTTCAGATGGTGATTCATCTCAAAATTACAAAATATCTGCCGATTCATCAGACTGACCAATACATCCGTCTGTCACAAACTTTAATATTAGTCTCACTGTAATCCATCATTATAAACAGCTCTGGACTGGGAAGGAACCCTAAACTTTAAGCACATACACAGACGTGATGACGTCACATCACTGTATCAGCAGTGTGTGATGACATGCACCGGTCCTGATGCTGCATGCTACCACACCTACTGATGCATTCGCGATCACATAATCACAGGGATTTACGAGGTAAAAACAGACTTTCAGATAAATAATAAATACTTAAGAAAAACAACGTCACAGCCGTGTGTATATTTTGGTCGACAGCTGCCAATCATCGGCTTTCAGAAGCATGTAGTTATTGGCATTTTTAGCATGTTTAATAAATGCACACGTCGCATTAATACGGCACATCATTTATCCGAACAACAGTTTGATCATATGTGGTGATATATCTGAATATCTAGTTTTAACCTGAATAAATACAGGCCCAGATTTCAAAACACTGCGATCTGAATCCTTTCGCTCTGTCTGCAGCGCGCGCGACATCTGTGACGACACGCGCAATCATGACAGACAATAAACACGTTCGCGCACGTTTATGTTTAGATTACTTTTATTAATAACAACGTTAATAATATTAGTTTCTTACCGACAGTTCAACTGCAGCTCGCCTGACGTGACGACGCGCGCGCGCCTCTCATGTCAGCGGGTGCGCGCTTAACTGCGGAGATGACGTCACTACGGCGGGCGGACTCTTCGTGTACGCGCCGTTTCATTGGTTCGTTAGGAAGGGGTGCGCGTCAGCGTGGGTTGATTGACGTGAGATGGCACCAATCAGATACGCACGTTAAAGCATCCAGTCAGTTACTCAGTAACTTTTGTTTTAAGACAAAAGGTAAATTGTTTATAATCTGGAAGATATTTTAATTGTATAAGTAAAGCAGATACGTTTATATTTATTTTCTATGGTGTTATGTTTTAATAAAATAAATATATTCTTTATTATAATAATATAATTATATAATTTATTATATTATTGTTCATGTTTTATTTTTGATTTTACAGTGATTTATGTGTATCATAATTTATAACAACAAGGAGTGTCGTCTGTATGTGCGTTTTCCCAATATATAATCCAACGATGAAGTATTACATGTACAGTATAGTCAGGCACCGCTAGATGGCAGCAAACATCTGTGTTACAAACCTTGCCATTAAAGTAACATAAAATAGTATTAATGCCTTACTGGTATAGCAAACGAACTAAAAGATTTGTGTTTAATTAAAAATATTAAATTCTGCATAAAACCAATTTAGAAATGAGTCAAATGTTATAATAATCCATGTGTATTAGTGTTGCTGTGGGCTCAGCAGAGGGCGCTGTAACCTCACAACAGCTGTCATGTCGGTGTTTTATTTTCTGTGTGGAGTTTACACGTCCTCCCAGTGTCAGCATAGACATGGAGATCTGAATGAAATTGAGATTCTGAATTGAATAAAGATGTTTGTGTAGGCCTACAGATCACCTACATTGTGGTAAGCAGCCAATAATGCTTATTTGAAAATGTAAAAATGCAGAATTGTTTGGTTAGGGATAGAGGATAGAAAAAAGGCTACCATTAGATATTAGGTTAGGTATTTAGGTATTAGGCATTAGGTATTTTAACAAACACAATCCTACAGTGTAGGCCTACTAAGGTAATTCAAAGTGCTTCACATAAAATGATTGACAAAGGAAAAATAGAACACGTAATGCATGAGACTTCTTTAAAAAGCAAATGTATTAAAATCACAAATACAACTTTAGAATTTAAAAGACAATAGAAATAAATAGAGACAAAGAGCCTAAATTGATTTAAAACATGTGTATATAAATAAAGAATAAAATCAAAAGAAAATAGAAATAAAAGTGCAGTTGATGTAAACCAGCACAGTGCTCAGGTTGTAATGTTGTGAATGTTCTTTAAACTTATAAAGTAGTTTGGCATAATTTCTTTATTCTTTTATGTCTTAATAATATTTACAAAGCATTTGTCTGCTGAAAACCAAGGTTATTTTAGTTTACTCAAATTCAAACTTTGAAAAATTAGTGAAAAACTTAAAGCAAATAAAAAAATAACAACGTTGTCTCAAAAATAAACTGAAATAAGTTTAAGGCACAAAAATTACAATAATAAACAAAACCAAATTAATCTTAAATAGCAACATAAAAAACAAACAAATACATAATGACATGACAAAAGCATATAACAGAATTGCTAAAAAATTGACTAAAATTAAAGCTAATTTAAAATATAAATAAAACTAAACAAAACTATAATAACTGCTGAAACCAAGTCAGTTTTGCTTAACCCGAATAAATGTATTATGTTTCCATGTACAGTATTATGCATAATGGAATGCACTTTTTTCATTCTTTTAAATGTTTTCAAATGTAGTAGTTTTTGTTTTAAAACAAAGGTGCTATACAATGCCATTTTGAGCTGTATGGTTCTCTGTACAGAAGCTTTAACGTCTGCAGAACCTTTCTGTTTGACAAAAGGATCTCCGTAGTGCAAGTACTTTTATTAGACTATACGAATGTAAAACAGAAACTGTTCTTTTAAGAACCCATAAATGGTTCTTCTATGGCATCGCTGTGAAAAACCTCTAGTAGCACATTTATTATTTTAGTTATTTAGTTGTTATTCTCATCATCTGCTTGTTCTGATCCGAATCACAAATCTGTACTAGTGATGTCTCTCTCTCTCTCTCTCACCTCACAGAGGTCACAGAGCAGGGCGGCCGGCGTGACCTGAAAGCCGTGCCCTTCATCAGTTACCTGTCGGGTCTGCTGAAGACGCAGCTGCTGTCTGATGACCTGGTGGCCGGCGTGGAGATCCGCTGCCAGGAGAAGGGCAGCTGCCCAGCGGCCTGTCACCTGTGTAGGCAAACGGGTCGTGAGACGCCCAGCCCGACACCCGTCCTGCTGGAGGTCAGCCGGGTCGTGGCCCTGTACAGCCTGGTGCAGGACAACAGCACTAAAGAGGTAAAAGAAAAGACGTTTTTATTGAAGTTTAATGCCAGTGTTTTTTTCAAGGAGAGATTTTTTTATTCTCTAGTTCTTTAGAAAACCATCTGAATTAAACGTCCTGCTAACTCACAAGTTTAAAGGGACAGTTCACCCAATAATGAAAATTCTGTCATCATTTACTCGCCCTCTCGTCTCTTCAAACCTGTATGAGTTTCTTTCTTCCGCAGAACACGAGAAGATATTTTGAAGTATGTTGTTAACTCGCACCCATTCACTTGCATTTGTTTTGTGTCCATACAATAGAAGTGAATGGGCTCCAGTGGTGTTCGGTTACCAACGTTCTTCAAAATATCTTCTTTTGTGTTCTGCGGAAGAAAGAAAGTCGTAAAGGTTTGTAATGACAAGAGGGTGAGTAAAAGATGACAGAAGTTTCATTTTTGGGTGAACCGTCACTTTAACACAACTTCTTCATTAAATGGTTAAGGAGCGTTTGAAGTTGATGTTGTGTAGTTGAGAAACGTGTTGCACTTCACCGGACACACCAGCAGATGGCAGGAGTGATTTTCTTTATCATTTCAACATCGTTCTGAGATTATAGACTCTGTGTATGAAAGACGGACTAAAATTAAAAGACAATTTGAAGTGGCATCAGTATCGCACCGTTTCTTGGCTTAAAGAAATACTTTCGTTATTTATTCACTCCCACCTCATTCCAAAACATTATGACTCTGTTTATTCTTCAGAACACAAAAGAAGATATTTTGAAGAATGTCAAGAATCAAACAACACTGAACCACATTGACTTTCATTGTATGAACACAAAACCACTGAGACATTTCTCAAAATATCTTCTTTTGTGTTCCACAGGAATAGTCACGCACAATGACATAAATGATGGCAGAATGTTGACCATAATGTAATGCCTCGGCTTAAATAAGGAGACATTAGCGATAGCAGTCCATGAGTCTTCTGAGTCACGGCTGTAATGAGGATATTAAATGATGTTTTGGAGCAGATAGCCGGACTCTCTTTTCCACATCATCCTCTCTGCCACTGACGTCCTGGAGCAGAAGATGCTATTAACCAGCGTCTGTTCTTCTGCAGTATCAAGAGACCAGAGAGAGTGACTCACTAACCAAATGGCCCGGCACCCGCCCCGTACCCGACGGCATCTAATTGCTTCTCATGCCGAAGACGGTACCTGTGTGTGTGTATGTGTGTGTGTCTGGACCTCACCACTTACAGCAGCGCTGACAATAACGAAAAGCTGGCGATCGATAGCAGACGATCCCCAGCGGGGGTCTGTCGATAGGTAAACAAACAGGAGAGCCAACGTCTCCCCCACCCTCGCACTCGCATACAGAGGCTGGCGCACAGCGCGCAACGAAGATGCCGCGAGGTTATGAGGATGATATTGATGTCATTGACTCTTGGGGACGAGTCGGGACTTCTGAAACGAGACCCACAGAACACACGCATTCATCTCTTTAATATCATCAAAGAGATTATTATATCTCTCAGATATTTCTTCGGAGGAAAAGAGTCACAATCGCCTCCATTAGAGTTTCTCAATGTTGTCTCAAACTGAGCTCAGATTTCTTTGAGTCTTTTCTCATCAAATTCACCCAAATCCAGATGTTTTTACTCTACAATCCGTGTTCATTTTACATTTACATTTATGCATTTGGCAGACGCTTTTATCTAAAGTTACCAAAGTTGGTTATTTTATATCTCCGTTTTTAGTTGATGCACAACTGAGAGCTCAGTCATTATCTCCTGAGCAACATCTGAGCAATAAGAGTTTCCTCTGGGAACATGGTTCCTCCTCTAGAAACACAAAGTTTGAAGTTGTGGGATACTCTGCAAAACTTCTTAAAAGCGTTATTTATTAACAGTCTAATGGGTGGAGTGTAATTTATGTGTGTGTGTGTGTGTGTTTCGGAGATACGGCGGCTTATTGAAAGCACTCCTGTAAACCCGAATTAAACCGCTCCGGCAGGGAATTGCCATTCAAAGGCACGTCCGATCCGATCGGCCCACCATTTCCGTTCACTCGGGAAGAAAGCCACTCTTATAAGTTGGTATTAAAGCCCAGCCGAGATGCTGACCGAAATCCATTTTCCATGGAATGCTATACCCATGGATTTTGCTGGCCATTCAAGTAGATGGAGGAAGCAAATCGAATCAGCCTTCAAGCAGCCCTGAGCCGATTCGCCACTTTTATCGGCCGTCCTCGTGTCCCCTCCTGACCCGCAGGTTCAATCAAAGGCATATCTCCCTTCCTGGAAGATGCTTATAGGTGTTCCTAGAAAGATGGACACTTCCTTCACTACATTAGAGCCAATGATGGGAATGACCTGTTTGCTGAGCTTTTGGGTCATCGGATGAATCAGTTCCTGTGGCCAGCTGGGTAATGTTTGCACATATCAGACGGTGATTGGGGACAGTAATGGGCTGAGTTCACAGGAGTCAAACACGTAATAACATTTGGATGTCGTGATCGCGTGATTGTTTCTTGGTATCGAGGAGGGGTTCTGTGAAGTCCAAGAGCCTTGTGGAAAGCGGTCTGTCGTAAACATGCAATTCTTGTTGTGAATCTTTTATTCTACACAGATATTAGACAAATTGAATCGTGTAAGCAAATTAGTTTCTTTTATGGTGAAACAACAATTGTATTTAAAAATGTAATGGAAGTGGATGACTTAGAAGAAAAATCAGACCGAATAACGAAGAAAAATCAGACCGAATAACGAAGAAAAATCAGACCGAATAATGAAGAAAAATCTGACCGAATAATGAAGAAAAATCAAACTTGAATAACAAAGAAAAAAATCAGACTGAATAACTAAGAAAAAATCAGACCGAATAACGAAGAAAAAATCAGACCGAATAACGAAGAAAAAATCAGACCGAATAACGAAGAAAAATCAGACCGAATAACGAAGAAAAATCAGACCGAATAACGAAGAAAAATCAGACCGAATAACGAAGAAAAATCAGACCGAATA
>NC_079891.1:1485586-1493787 GCF_024868665.1 Triplophysa rosa
AAGAAAAAATCAGACCGAATAGCAAAGAAAAAATCAGACCGAATAGCAAAGAAAAAATCAGACCGAATAACAAAGAAAAAATCAGACCGAATAACAAAGAAAAAATCAGACCGAATAACTAAGAAAAATCAGACTGAATAACTAAGAAAAATCAGACTAAATAACAAAGAAAAAATCAGACTGAATAACAAAGAAAAATCTGACTGAATAACAAAGAAAAATCAGACCGAATAACAAAGAAAAATCAGACTGAATAACTAAGAAAAATCAGACTGAATAACAAAGAAAAAAATCAGACCGAATAACGAAGAAAATCAGACTGAATAACAAAGAAAAAATCAGACCGAATAACGAAGAAAATCAGACTGAATAACGAAGAAAAATCAAACTTGAATAACAAAGAAAAAAATCAGACCGAATAACTAAGAAAAATCAGACTGAATAACTAAGAAAAATCAGACTGAATAACTAAGAAAAATCAGACTGAATAACTAATAAAAATCAAACTGAATAACGAAGAAAAAATCAGACCGAATAACGAAGAAAATCAGACTGAATAACTAAGAAAAATCAGACCGAATAACGAAGAAAAATCAGACAATTAGAGATTAGATGGAAACTCATTCCATACCATTCAAAAAGCTACAGAATATGACATAGTTCTGATTTATTTTGGATATCCCAAAGTTTTGTGTCACGGATTGGCAGAAGAGAACCCAAATGCAGGCAGGTGGTGAAGGGGTTAACAAACAAGACTTTATTATAAATACAAAGAAACAAAACACCCGCGAGGGGGTGAACGAAAAGATAACAAAATAATAAAACGAGCAACAAGACCAAGACTACCTAAACAATAAACTAGACAACACTTTGACAGAAACTAAACTAACACTTACTAAGACAGGACTGGGTTATAGGAACACAGGAACAACGACTGGCACGATTCACATACACGACGTAGTACATACACACGCACTGACCGACACAGGACAATGACACATGAGGGTATTATATAGGGAAGACAGACAAAGGATAACGACACGGGGCAGGTGTGGGTAATTAAACACTCAGGGAAAGATAACGAGGAAACGAGAGGAATGGGGCCAATGACAAGACACTGGAGAGAACGTATATTATTGTCAAAAGGACAATAATATGTTTCTCTCCACACATAACCAAAAGCTTTGCCATGGCTCTGCTACAGGACCAAGAAAAACATGACTAAGTAAGCAGAGCCATGACATTTTGAAGAGTTTAATATTATTTGAAAATGTGTTAAAACTTATGTTTTCTAAGAACGTTATGTTAACATTCCCTTTAAGTTATAAAAATATATATTTCTGAATGTTTTTAAACAATCCACTAACAATGTAAGAACAACATTTTAAACCCATTTTTATAGCGTTTAGCAATGCCATATAATGTTGATAAAACGCTCTTTTATCGCTGCATTTAGAAAATGTTCTAAGAAGGTTTTAAGAACGTTTCCTGTTAGCTGGAATATAAAGTGCGTGTACGAGTTTTATCAGTAAAGTCTCGGACTGATGCATGGCAGAGTTCCACTAAGGGTTTCCCCTACATCACATCAGCCGTCCTCCTCCACTGACCTCCAGTAACCCCCCCCCCCATTAAACATATACATACGCACACACGCACAGCCCTAATTACATTCCCTGTTTACTCAGTGGAAACTGGCTTGGGTTACTCTGCAAACATAAACATGCCAATAATGGCTTTGTCTATTTTCACATGTGCACTTGAGCAGTCACGCGTGTTTTTCTAGGAAGCGGCTGGTGGTAAATGTATGTGCAGGTTTGCGGCCCGCTGTTTGTGTGCGAGCGGCCCTGCTCTCATTGCCGTGATATTTCACGTTACGCTGTTCCCGTCATCTGTTTCCCATTTGCGGAAAATGTTTTATTAACCCTTTCGCAATCTCAGAATGCTGCTCTAATGGACGCGTGTTTGTTAAACCATCAGTTTTCTTCCTTTCAGGCGGCGCTTTGAAACGGCACCTTCATACGGACCCTTCACAGCCAACACACACACGCCGTAACATTTGAACTTCTGTCAGGTGTTTAACTGCAAAGCTGCGGCTGCAAATATTCAACATTCCACTTTGCTGTCCAAGCATTATTTTGGATCTCAAGGTTTCTTCTTCTTCACTCCCAGGATGGCCCGTTTCTCTGTTCAGCTCAGTCAGAGTTTATAATGCTGTTTTGTAACCATATAAATGTATTATGACATCACATTTCAAGAATGAAGTTATAGCATCGAGATTGAAGTTGTCATATTTTGACACACACACAAACAAAAAAAAGAAACAATACTATAGAAATAATCTAAGCAAAATAAAAGATAATATTATGAGAAATGTGTGAATTTGAATAGTGAGACAGCTGCTCTGTAATTGCCAGAATAATTAAATTTTTTATTATTTTATTGTAATTTTACCAGGATAGTCCCATTGAGATGTAAAGTTTTAATGTTTTAAGGTACACTTAAAAAGTTAAACATAAAACAATAATTGAAGGTATGATTTATGTTAAAACAAACTAAAGCTGTAATCGGGTTGACACATAAAATTGCAGGCTATTTTATGTACATATCTTTACGTGTGTCGAAGTCAAATGACGGCAAACAGACATTTCCAATGAAATCGCACCACGACAGCTCAAATGATAAATTATTATTATAAGCTTATCTTCATAAATTCTTTTAGCGTTTTGCTGAATCAGCACCAGATCATCATCGGTATATCCTACTATACATATTTTAGTGCACAGTTTGTGTCCATCAAATACTAAATAATAACAAAAAAAAACAATTAAGATAGATTGTATTTTTTGAGTTCACTTAAGTATAGGCATTTCTTAAGAGCTCAGTAATAATAGCTATATTGAGACGTATGGTGTTGCTGTTCATCTCGACTCTGTTTGTGGTTGTCAGCTCCGTGACTCTGCCAGGCATCTCTCATGCAAGTCATTACAGCGCAATGGATCGCCGTCTTTCCCCTTCATTGCTCGGCCTCTCTAATAACTTCTCATTCATCAAGAGCGTTTAGAGAGAGTTGCCTGTGCGTAAATAAGGGAGAGGTCTGGCAGCCAGAGACCTGCTGATGCTATCAGCGAGAGGACCGCTTTCCCTCACCGTCTGTTTCTCCAGGGCTTTCCTCAGATGGGACCCCAGATTTTTAAATGTGTATACTGACGCGACGAACCGGTTACTTAAAGCAGTGGTTCTCAAACTTTTTCGTTGTAAGGCCCCCTTTGTGTTAACTGCATCGCTTTGCGGCCCCCCCATATAAAGACGTATAATCTTAAACTTAGAATTTTAATTAAACCAAAAACATTCAGTTATACAATGCTGGAACCTCAATTCTTTTGGTTGGTGGTGTCATTTTTCTGATGTTTGATTGCATAAAATCTATGATAAATTTCTATATTTCATAAAATGCCACAAAATCTGTGGCCCCCCTGGATCCATCTTGGGGCCCCCCAGGGGGCCACGGCCCCCAGTTTGAGAACCACTGACTTAAAGGGACGGTTTATCCAAAAATATACATTTTCTGTCATTATTTATTTATCCACATGTGTTTGTAAGCCTTTATCTGACTCTTGGTACACGAAAGAAGATATTTTGAGAAATGTCTCGGTGGTTGGAAGTCAGTGGGGTTCAGTGTTGTTTGATGATCACCATTCTTCAAAATATCTTCTTTTGTGTTCGGTTTGACATGACATAACGATGACAGAATGTTCATTTTTCATCCTTCGAAAGCTACAGTACGAACATAGGAAGAAAACCTGAATGATTCCAGTTTGAATTACCAGCACAGGACAGAAGGACGTTTGGTTTTGTTGGGTTAAAATGAGTCATGGTCTTTCACTGTGCTGTGTCTCACGCACCCCCTCCGTCTCTGCCTCACGCTTGTCCTGTTATTGCCCCTGAGACGGAGTCTCTTGACACTCACACGTGGCCTGACCTTTTTTGGCTCAGCTTCCAATTAAATCTCGACAGGTTTTCGTCTGCGCTGAGTGCCCCGAGATGCCCTTCGCCAGCGTAACTTCACAGAGATACAGCACTTGTCGAGCGGAGGTGGCAGCGCGCGTTGACTCATCGTGTACGGACGGAAGGACGCGGCTCGTGGAGATAATTGCATTTCTCTCACCTGTGCCATTTATTTTGCAGGCCTTCAAAAGTGCAACGATGAGCTCATACTGGTGCGCGGGGAAGGGTGATGTCATCGAGAACTGGTGTCGCTGTGACCTGACTGCGCTTGGCAAAGACGGCCTGCCCAACTGCAGCCCCCTGCGGCGGCCTGTGTGAGTTACGCTGCAAACGTCTGTTTTGAAGTCTTGTACATGGCATGTTTGATTCATTTTTCAACTTTTTTTGTCCTTTAGGTGCATTTTAAGGCATCATAGGCAAACCCTTGATGTAAACGCTGTTTCATGGCTATTTCAAGTTGCTTACTGTAATTCAAATTATTTGGACTCATTTGGACAATTTCTAATACAGAATTGTATGCACCATTTGGACATTTAGCAATCCCAGAATTCATTGCGAAAACTTGTGTAAAACGATAAAATCAGTGAAAAAAGTTTGAGTCGTTGATGTAAAATCCACTAGAACATGAAATTAGGGTGGGGCGTATTGAGTGGCTCCTCCCACTTTTAAAATAGCCAGTAGCATTTCGTTTTCCAAATGGGCTTGATCCGTATTGAAAGATTAAGTTTTGAATGCTTCTAAATGTGTATTTTGTCAGTGTTTTAGGTAACGCTATTTCACAAATTTCCTTAAGGCATATTCATACTAAAAAAGGAAAAACCGTCTCACGTGGACTTTTACTGCAGTGGTTCTATGATACCTTAAAATGCTGCTTGGGAGATTTGAAAACAGTTGTCATGTGCAGGGCTCAACGCTAAGGATTTTTTCTACTGGCCCGGTCGGGCAAGTGATTCTAATTTTTGACTGGCCTTGCCAAAAATGTTCACGGGCCCCGCCAAAAAAAGTAAAAAATAAATAACATTGTCTAGTTATTTGTTTGTTGTTTTTTACCGTAATCTTGATAAATATGGTTATGATACTACGAAAACTATTAGCCTAAATCACAGACATTTAAAATATTGTTAGAGACAACTAATCAGTAAGTGATAAGTGATTAGTGCATTAGCAGAAAAACAAATGTAATATAAAGCAAACATACAAATAAAAATAATCCGTGCTTTTCAGGTTGGTCTAATATTAGTTATCAGGTACAGAAATTAAATAATGTAAAATAACACTTTATGTGCACTTTATTAAACCTTACTAAAGTTATAATTTAACCAGTCAGAAGCAGTGAATGTTTTTTGTCTCCGTCCCTTGTTGTTGGATGAACATAAGAAGATCTTAATTATGCTGCTGGCCCTTTAAGAGACACACGGATCTATTATACTGTAACACATGAGTTGTTTCCAAACTGATTGCGTCCATTTAAGACATCATGGATTACTTTAACAAGAATACTTGATACTATGGGAATTTTGACATCATTTTGTATGGATATGTCTGTTTAAGAGGAAAACGACATAAATGAGAACTCAATTCAAAGTGTTGCGTGTTGTCTGAGATGTGGCTTTCCGGCAGCGCGCACATGTCATACGTATCTCAAATGATAATGTTTTGTGTAGATACAGCACCGGCCCAATCGGGCAAGTGACAGTACTGTCAACTGGCTTGAGGGTCTCCCATGCTTGCCCCGGGCAGCCATGATTGTTGAGCCCTGACATGTCAACGCCAAGTGACGTGTTTGAAGGACGAAATAAAGCGCTTTGTGTTCGCAGGCTGAGACTGGCTCCTCACCTGGAGCCCTCCAGCACGATGGTGGCCCTGGAGTGGGTCGATGTGGAGCCTCTGATTGGCTACAAGGTTTCCGATTACATCATTCAGCATAAGCGTGTGGAGGACCCGTCGGAGGCAGAAATCTACACAGGTCAGCATCGCAACATCCGCTTCACACCACTGCAAAAATAATGCCGTGAAATGAGCATGTGCACGGGGAAACGACGGAATCTCGGTGTGTACTGATGGCATCATTTAGTCCACACGGCCGGAGATATTTGACTCTGTCTTTGGGTCTAACGGACCTCCGCCAATGCTACGAGACGGTTCCAATCATTCAGATGTGGATGGGCTATTCTTACGTCCGTGCTCAATTGAGAAATCTCATTTCCCAGTGCTGGGACGCTGCGGCTCAATCAGGCCTCCAGAATGACCTTGTCCTGGTACCCCGCGGTCACACTCTCAAATACATAACTGATAGTCTCGTTGATCTTGTCAAGTCTTGTTAAGCTCCCATGGCGATGTGATGTGGAAGAAGAAGAGGACGAGGGGACGGGAGGTGGGTTAGTAATTCTCAGTGACCTGTTGTCCTCTCGCTCGACTCATAGCATGTGAGTCACAGCCTGGGCGGTGGGCGACAGACAGAATGTACAGATGGAACCAGACCCGCTTTAGTCATAGGAGCCAATCCGGAGTGCTGATGAGATCCAGATGCGTCGGGAGCACATGTCGTGTCATCTTTTATTCTTATCGGTCGTTGGAGAAGCGCTACCAGAAAGAACAAATATTCAGGTCGTGTTGTGGATGCACGTACAGTTCAACAGGTTTTGTATTGAGATGTAAACCATCCGGCCGTGTGGAGAGCTGGTTACATTTAAACCATTCCTTGGACCTCAAATAGATGTTTTGCAGCGTTCATCCGTTTGTTTTGAAGCCCGAGTCATAAGTGCTTGCTTGAGTTGATATACTGTATATCATCCACATTTGTTGGGCCCGTTTCGTTGCGTCTCATCATTTGTGGCCATTTCTCCTATAGGATAATGAGTTTGTTACCTGTCAGACACAACGAAGTTATTTGAATTACTCATTAGCGATTCATCGTCTTTCTAATGAACAGGAGAAATAGACAATCACGTTCGTATGCATTTGTCATTTTGATGTCGCTGCGGGAAATACATTGAACATCTTTTCGTCATTGGGCAGGCAGGTATTTTCACATTGATTCTACAGATATATTATGTTTTAAAACCGGTTCTGAATGTAAGAGAATAGCCAAGTCCACACGGCAACAATCAAGATACAGAGGAACGATCGGGGTCAATTTAGAGCGCTTTATTTTCAGCTGATGATGAGATCCGTTTGAATTTAAAGGGCTCGTGAATTTTAAATGTGAAACGGCAGCGTGCACGCTTTAAATAAACATGTTACTGCTCATCGGCGCGGAAAAAATGAAGAGACCTTTCCAAATTTTGATTCAATCATCATTTCTAGATGTATTGTGGTCATTCCAGTGTGTGTTGAATTTCAACAAAATCAAACCTCGGGAGTGACATAAAGTCTGACAGTCTCAATGTGAAAGACCGACAGCTGGACAAGACACACGGAAACTGTGAGCAAAATCCAGATTATCACATCAAAATACATGTAGAAATATTACTGAATTACTTAAAAGTGAATCTGAACATGTTTTCTTTGCAGTATTTGAGGTCTGAAAATGTCTTTGAAATTTGGCAGAAGTATTGTTAGTACTTCACAGAACGAAACAAAAATGATCATTTGACCCAAACACATACCTAAAAATAATATTATAGAAATCATTTTGAAATGGTCTCTTCATTTTTTCTGCAGCTGTAGTTATCTGTATAGTTATTAATCTTGGAGTGGATGGTAGTACGGTATTGTTATCTTTATAGTCATCGTCCGCTGGTGTGTACTTGTAAACATTCAGCTGTAGTTTTATTAAATGTTCATGGCTAGAGGTCAGAACGTTACACACATGCTTCTCGAAAGCGTTGCTTTGACTATAATATTTGTAATGTTTTTGTTGGAGCACCACACATTTTGTTTTAGTTATCAGCCTTAATATTTTCATTCTTTCATTTCCATTGAACTCGAAACTTCAAAGTTGTAAAGCAAATGTTTTGAATGATGATTGTTGATGAAGTGAACACAACACAAAACTCTCTCTCTCTCTCTCTCTCTCACCCTCTCTCTCACCCTCTCTCTCACCCTCTCTCTCACCCTCTCTGTCTCTCTCTCTGTCTCTCTCTCTGTCTCTCTCTCACCCTCTCTCTCACCCTCTCTCTCTCCCTCTCTCTCTCTGTCTCTCACCCTCTCTCTCACCCTCTCTCTCACCCTCTCTCTCTCTCTCTCTCTCTCTC